>NC_079434.1:5849318-6131818 GCF_026213295.1 Gadus chalcogrammus | reverse complement strand
CGATATATGAATCCTGGTATATGGAAGAAAGATGTGAAGAACACACATGGTGTGCTGCCAAACGGCAGAAACAATATCTTTGTTCATTTTCGAGAAAAATATATTTCTGACAAAAGTGGAGCACTTGTGTTACCTTTTGTTTCATTTGTCTTGGAGTTAACGCTTTGCGAGTTAACGCTTCGACAAACGAGGAGCAGAAGGGGAAAACGATGCGTGCTGAACAAAGTAGCGGTGAGCGACATTAGCTCGCCAAGTGCTCCAAAGCTCCCTGCGAGAACACACAGTGCTGCCTGTTTGTTTCCATGCGAGACGCCTTGCTGGTCCTCTGAGACCAGCCCTGCCAAGGCCTATCACCCAGCGGCCGCGAGGTGCTCCATCACCCCCTACCGCCAGCTCCTCTCCGATGTCAGACCCGCACACAGGAACAACACAACAGCAGCAATGAGCTCATGGTCCTCTGCGTTGTATATCATTGGTCTCATCTTCTGGGTCCAAACCTTGCAACCCCGGGGCTATTTTTAAGCAGTTAGAAACAGACCAGGTGTTGGGGGATTGGATCTCTGCCTAGGTGGTGGAAGTGAGAGGAACGGGGGAGGGGGGAGGAGGGGAGAGGGGGGGGGGAAATGGAGTGGAAAAGCAAATGGCGCATACCTGATGACAGGACTGAAGAGACTGTGGAGACGGCAGAAAAGCCGTACACCCTGTGGACGAGGGAGGAGGAAAACACAGGAAAAGGGGTTTTCAATTGCGGTGGGCACTAAATGAAATGAGCTCGGCTAATGAAAAGCAGTGCAGAAGCACATCACCTCGGCTCAGTGGCAGAAAGAAGAGGCCGTTACCTTAGAGATGACGTCCTGCATGTCACTTCTTGGGTGGTAGGTGCCGTCATCGTAGCGGAAGCGGTACAAGACGGGCTCCGGTTTGAACTGGTGCTTGTCGGTGACTGGGGGTTTAAACACAACCAATAGTGCAGTGGGAGTTTAGTTTCACCGAGGGACACTTGCCAGATGGAAAGAGCATTTCACAGTCTAACGCTATCATTATTCATTGTCCTCAACATTGTAAAAATCTAAAAGGGTTTAAGAACTAAGCCAAACCAAACTAACCAAAGCTTGTCCTATACCCTGGAGTGTGTTCGTGGAACAAGCTGTGACCCTGGGATAAGTCTTCATAGATCAACAGTTGTAGCATTTTACTTTTCTTGGAAATGCGAAATCGAATGGGTTTAAAAAACAACAACTTTAAACCGAACCAAATGGGAAAATGTTACCAAATGTGATGGAAAAGGTTTGTTTTCGGTTGGGTTTAAATTTAAACCAAACTCCAATTCAGACCAAAGCCTGTTTGTTTTTTGTTTGAGTGGAACAACAACCAGAGTCTCGACGCCCAACATCCATCACGGAGCATTCGCAGATCACAAAGCCTCTAAAGGCCAACAGCTACGACCATCTCAGGCTGTGGCTGGGTCGACTACATTGCTTTTTTGTACATAACAAAAAACGTTCTGTAATTGAATTTGAGAGGCAGAGCCGTGGAGGCACGTTGTACCCCTGAACCTCTGTCTTTGTGGCGAGAGCAACAAGAGAACGCAATCTCATTTCCCCTTCCATTGGGAAGCCATAGAGGGTTTGGGAGTGATTTACGAGCGAGCCCTGTCCCGACAGGCCCGGCGCTTTGAGGACAGGAAGACAACGCAGAGGCAGAGCGGGCCGCTGAACGTGGACGCCACGACGCGATAGGCGGTGCTCAGCAAGAGCCGATGTGTGCACCTCAGGTCGACCCTTCAGACCCATAACACACAAAACACTTTCAGCGAGAACCAATTCTTACAGACAACAGCGTGCCACTAACAGTGTGTCAGTGGGGGGGGGGGGGGGGGGGGGGGGGGGGGGGGGGTTGAATAGGACATCTGCCGGGAAGGAGGAGGGTAAAAATGTGATCTGTATTTGCATTGGTGGCCCCGCTGGGGAACATCCATTTGCTGACGGTCATTAGCCCTAGCCCCAGAGCTGGGAGTAGAGCCAGTGTTAGAATACTCCCGCTCTCCCTCAACGTCTCAAATCATCACAGTTGAAGGGATGATTTGTAGAACAGCTGGACAAGGAGGAGATATGGTGGTCCAGAACCCAGATGAAGACTGAAAGAAGATGTGTGGGGGGGGGGGGGGGGTGTAAAAGGAGGCGACGCAGGAGGAGGAGGAGGGCGACAGGGAGGAAGAGGAGGACGAGAAGCAGTAGGAGGGCGGAGGAGGAGTGGCAGGAAGATGGAGGAGGGGAAGAAGGATGGAGGAGGAGGTGGAGGAGGAGTACCGTGGTGGATGATTCCGTTCTCCAGCAGAGCCTGACCCAGGTGCACCCCTTCTTCGGGGTTCCCCGTCTCCCCGATGTCCATCAGCCAGGACACAAACTCACTGGGGGAACACACAACGGGAACATGGTTAAGACCAAAGTCAAATCTCCTCCTCAGAACACACTGTAGTACAGTGTGTGTCTAAGTGAACACTTAGACACACCGACCGCAAACCAACCTGGAGGACCTGCATGACCTGTAAGACCTGACCACCTCAACAGGCTGAATGAGAACGCAGTGACTGAGCGGTGAAGATTAGCAGAATGTTTACAGCATTCTAGGGAGATCATCATGACCTGCTATGAATAACATTTACTTTGAGAAATGCGACTATGGCAACAAAACTGTTTGTCAGCATAACCAGAAAAGGGGTGGTTTGTTTTCTTTGGTGTTGTCAAAACATTTGAGTATTTTTCTTTGGATAAAACCAATGGCTATTTAGTCAGCATGTTTGGGAAGCGTTAACTCCGAATGTAACTAAATTGTCAGCGTGTATATTTTAGGCAAAGCGAATGACACAAACAACCGTTGCCATACCAAACGCACTTTCAAAATCCCCCTCTGACCTCAATTCAGAAAACTAGAGAAAAGGCAAGAGATAGAACGCAACAAAAAGACAATGAGACAGAGGTGGATAAGCAGCTAGAACAGGAACAACAACAACGGCAGCCTATCTGATGTCAGTCTCCCCTCCAGAGCCCCACTAACATGGCCGACAGCTCCGTAGGCATTGTATGGCGCCCGTCTCTCAGCGGTGAACGGTGGAGAGGGGGGCCGGTGTCGCCAGGAGGGCAACAGGAAGGCCGTTAGAGGGTTAGACAAACCCACCCAACTGGGAACCTCGGGGGTCCTCCATCTCCAACGCAGTCACACACAGAACACACTCTCACACACACACATACATACAGGCACGCCTATATAAACACACACATTCACACACTCGCATGCATTTAAACATTCACATGCACACTAACACGCACACACTCACAAAAACAGGCACACCTACATAAACACATGTGCATGCACAGTGTTGCACACACAGACATACAATCACAGATGAACACACGTAGGGGATACATTACACGTACACACACACAGACACACACACACACTCGAACAGACAAACACAGAGAGACACAACCAGAGACACACAGAAGTAGTACATACATTGCACAACCAACCCCCCCACACACACACAAACACACACACACAGACAGACACTCACAAACAAACAGAGAGACACACAAGCAGGGACACACACACACACACACACACACACATGTATTACACATTCGCAACCATGCATACATCATGTATCCATACCTAAACACACTCATGCTGTCATGCACATACACACACACACACACACTCACAGACTCACAGCTCTGTGTCTGTCATACGGCCAGCAGCCGGCTCTGCGCGGGGCGGTGTGTCTATGTACCTTAGTAAAGCCAGACCGTGTTTGGACTGCTGGGTTCTCGAGGCCTTGGGGAGACGGGGGTCATTCGCTCCTCGTGTCGTACTGTTTTTCATTGAGTTTCTTTTCTTATTGGCGATTCGGTTTAATGTCCGTCCCAGAGGAAAACAGCCTGGATATGGTGCGACTTCCAGGGAGATTGCAACATTTTTATTTTTTCAATTTTACTATAATTCAAATGCTTCAGAGGGAAATATTTAGCAGCCAAGTGTGCGCAGAGCCCAGAAATCTCTTTCAACCCTCATGTTGATGTGTACCCCCCCCCCCCCCCCCCCCCCCGCCCGCTACACACGCACACACACACCGCGACACACGCGTCTTCTTCAGGGCGCCACCTTCTGCCTCGGCCTCCGTCTGTGTGTGTCTGTGTCTGTGTGTGTGTGTGTGTGTATGTGTAGGCGTGCAACAGGTTTGTGTGTTTGTTCGTGGACGTGTTTTTGTGTGTGCGTGTTCGTGTGTGTGTTTTTGTGTGTGTGTGTTCGTGTGTGTGTTTTTATGCACGTGCATGCGAGTCTCTGTGCGTGTATGTGTCCGTGTATGTGTGTGTGCGTGCACGTATGAGCATGTGTCCATCCTCCATTGATAACAGCTGGGTGTAGGAGGCTGCCATAAGCGTTATGGGTGAGGACTGTCCCAAGAAAACCAAACCAGAAAGAAGAAGAGAAGAAGAAATAAATGGATAAGAAAGGGGGAGGGGGGGGGGTAAAATGAGCCAGGAATAGCTCAGGGCCTCCAGACATCAGATAGAGAGATGTGTGGTTGTGGTTGGGGCTGTTATGGATGGGGCTTTTCAACAACTCAGGGTAATGTGCCTTTCATGAAAACAACACACACAATCCCGTTTTCCTTTTATTATCCCTTTAATGCCCTCTCCCCCTCCAATCAAAACACAGACAGAGAGGGAGAGGGAGAAACCTAGAGAGAAAGAGACAGAGACAGAGTGAGACAGAGACAGAGAGAGAGACAGAGTGAGACAGAGACAGAGACAGAGACAGAGAGAGAGAGAGACAGAGACAGAGACAGAGTGAGACAGAGACAGAGTGAGACAGAGAGAGAGAGAGAGACAGAGACAGAGTGAGAAAGAGCGACAGAGACAGAGTGAGACAGAGAAAGAGACAGAGAGAGAGACAGGGTGTGAGAGAGAGAGAGAGTGAGACAGAGAGAGAGAGACAAAGACAGAGGCAGAGTGAGACAGAGACAGAGACAGAGACAGAGACACAGGGAGAGAGACAAAGACACAGACAGACAGACAGACAGACAGACAGACAGACAGACAGACAGACAGACAGACAGACAGACAGACAGACAGACAGACAGACAGACAAAGACAGACTGACACCCAGAGACAGAGACAGTGAGAGAGAAAGACAGAAAGAGAGACAAAGCAACAGAAACAGCGCGCGAGGGACTTGGGAGAAGGAGGGGTGTGGGGGGGGTTCTGAAAACATGCTTCAGAGCGTCTGACTGCGAGGTGGCTGCTCAGCACATGGTCCACGCTCGTGGCCGCCCGCCGGATCCTTCTAATCTCCTGAGCTGACAGATCCATTCCTGGTGCCGACCACAAGAGTGGTGTTGTCTACGTGGAGCCCCCCTACCCAACACCCCCCCCCCCCCCCCCCCCCCCCCCCCCCCCCCCCCCCCCCCCCCCCCCGCCGCGTGAAATGTCCCTCTGCCACAGCTATGTCCAGTCAGAACTACCTCCCCTCATCCTCCCTCTCTATTCACGTGGAAGGCTGACAGGGGTGCTGAGGCAGACCCTAAAGCTGCACTGAGTAGAGTCTGATCCGGTCGGGACCGGTCAAAGCGGTTGACACTGAAAAACGTGCGGTCTTTGTAAGACCGAACGAGTTTCGTGTCAGATCGCGTGAGACAAGAGATCTGTTCTCCTCCCAAGTGTTCTCGCGTCGTAATAACCCCCGACTATCACCACGAGATGTCATCACCACGGAGAAATAGAGCCATCACATCATCACACACACACACACACACACACACACACACACACACACACACCCCCTACTGCCTCCAGAACCCAGTCCGGGCTGGCTCCAGACTTTACGAGCCCCCCCCCTCCACTTGGGTTCTACCTCAGCCAATGAGATGATGTCAGCATCACATGTCCTCAGACAACCGCGCAGGCCTCGAACCCACACACCAGACCTGAGCGTACAAAGCATGGGAGCCGCTAAACAGCTCTTTGATTCGATATCTATACGGTCAAAGCGGAGGCAGCCGGAATGTTCTACCTGGAGCGGGGTAAGGCCCGGGCAGAACACAGAGGAGGAGGAGGAGGAGGGGGGAGGAGGGGGGAGGAGACGCTGCGGAGACACTGCGGACGTGCTGTGTGTGTGCATCAGTGCGATACGGAGGCGGCTGGTGTGGTAATAATGCAGCGCCAAGGGGGGAAACTCACGGCCGGAGGAGATTGCAGTGGGAGCGACCCCTGCTCTCCTATTAGCCTGCTCTCCCAAATCGATGGTTAGATCAGCGCCGCAGCACCCAATCCAATCCCGTCCAATCCTTCCCAGTTACAGGATCAGGGCCGAGAGGAGACGGACAAAACACGGATTAAAGGCACAAGCACCATTTCAGGGATGGACGCAATTTAATGTTTTCGGATCTTTGTGTCCAAAGTCGACCTATTGAATCCTGGATACAAAGCACACGGCCAAACACACAGCTCTGATAGATTTACTCTATACACACTTTCCTCTGTTTAACAGTAGGCTGCGGTAAGACTTAGGCCCACTGACGTGTGTGACAATGCTGCTGTTTAACATCACCACTGTGTGACTTAATATTGCATATATTATAATATATTATAATATACCCACACCACACCTACGCCCCTAGACCCCACCTTATTTGTGCGTTTGGTAACAGGTACATTGAGGACCAGAATAAACTGCATCGAATAGTTAAAACAGCCAGCAAGATGATTGGAGTTGGGTATTTGTAGCTCAACTGTACATGACCTCAGTCTAAAAAAGACAGAACAAAGTCCCAAGTCTTTTGTGCCTACAGCAATTAGACTGTACAACAACAGACTAAAAAACAGCATTTTAAACTATGAGCATACTGTATATATCACTGAGCTATTTTTGCTATTTTATTTACTCATCCATGCTTGTCAGGTTTTCTATGTTCTTACTGCTCGGTCTGTCTTGTCCTTGTTTTTACTTTACATATTTTTTATTTTTTATTCTTTTCCCCCAACACAACAGACCACACCACCAGCCTAGACACCAGAAACACCAGCCCAACCACCACCCCAGACACCAGAAACACCACCCCAACCTCCACCACCCCAGACACCAGAAACACCACCCCAACCACCACCCAGACACCAGAAACACCACCCCAACCACCACCCCAGACACCAGAAACACCACCCCAACCACCACCCCAGACACCAGAAACACCACCCCAACCACCACCCCAGACACCACCCCCACCACCGCCCCAGACACCACCACCTATACACCACCTATATGACGAGCCTTACAGCCGCTGGTTCAGAAAGCGAATGACAACCTGAAGGAAAGGAAGACGTGTGTGTGTGTGTGTGTGTGTGTGTGTGTGTGTGTGTGTGTGTGTGTGTGTGTGTGTGTGTGTGTGTGTGTGTGTGTGTGTGTGTGTGTGTGTGTGTGTGTGTGTGTGTGTGCGTGTGTCACTCGCCTCCCATTCCCTGCAGCTGTCTTCAGGGATAATTTGTCTTGGTGTATTTTGGGGTTTTGGGGGGGAAGTACAAACGAGTTGATCCGGGGGAAATCAGCTTTGAAGCGGTGTGTACAGTCTGGGCCGGTCCTCTGGTGACCGCCTGCACAATCCCGTGAATAATCAAGGACTTTGGTGCTCATTCCAGTGGGTCACGTCACCGGGGTCACACACAGTCACCATCGGGACTGTGTCACCCGGCCTGACATTACACTGCTGTCACTCAGCGGGCCGCATTGACTCTCCAAAGGAAATGACTCCACATCAGTAGGACAAATAAACAAGACGCCCTAAGCATACGTGTGTATGTGGACACTGGTCAGTGGGTTTTGATGTTAGCCGGTGTAAACTTCTTATCTTCCCAGGTGATGCCTTTGTGTGTGTGTGTGTGTGTGTGTGTGTCTGTATTTGTGCATGTGTACCTTTGTGTGTGTTTGTGTGTGGAAAGTAATTTGGAGTTGGTTGGGAAACCCTAACATATCCAGATGATGTGCTTCTGTGTGTGTGTGTGTGTGTGTGTGTGTGTGTGTGTGTGTGTGTGTGTGTGTGTGTGTGTGTGTGTGTGTGTGTGTGTGTGTGTGTGTGTGTGTGTGTGTGTGTGTGTGTGTGTGTGTGTGTGTGTGTGTGTGTGTGTGTGTGTGTGTGTGTGTATGTCTGTGTGTGTGTGCATCTGTGTGTGCGTGTGTGTATGTGTGTGCGTGCATGTACTCATGTGCTCATGTGTGCATATGCGTGTGCTTGCATGTTTGCATGTGTGCATGTGTGCATGTGTGGATGTGTGCGTGGCGCCCTCACCTTCCCAGGAAGCACTTGGGGAAGGTGGAGAGCTTGCGCTTGCGGTCCTTGATGAGGTGGCCTTTGGTCATGAGCTGGTACAGCTTCTCCCCCTTCTCTGACACCATCACCCACGTGTCCTGCTCCATGCCCAGCCGCAGGCCTGGGGGAGGGGGGGAGGGAGAGAGGGGGGGGGTGGGAGAGAGGGAGGGTGGGAGAGAAGGAGGGAGGGAGGGAGGGAGGGAAGTAGGGAGGGGAGGGAGGGATGGAGCGGATAGAGGGAGGGAGGGAGAGAGGGGAGGATGGGAGAGAGGGAGGGAGGGAGGGAAGTAGGGAGGGAGGTGAGGGAGGGAGGGGAGGGAGGGATGGAGCAGATAGAGGGAGGGAGGGAGAGAGGGGAGGGAGGGATGGAGCAGATAGAGGGAGGGAGGGAGAGAGGGGAGGGTGGGAGGGAGGGAGGGAAGTAGGGAGGGAGGGGAGGGAGGGAGGGAGGAAAAGGAGGGAGAGAGGGGAGGGAGGGAGAGAGAGAGGAGAGGGAAAGGAGGGAGGCAGACGGAGAACAGACATGACTCTTGCCGTCCGGTGACATTTCGTCCAATCAAGCACAGCTGTTCTCCTGGAAATATGAGACCGGAAATCACGAGGCAAGGAACTCACTTAATCTTAATACTTTTCAATTTGCTAATGGTTCTGAGCAGGATCGATAGATAGACAAATAAATAAATGGTAATAGAAGTGTATCCCTGTACAGGCGAGCTGTTGGGTTCTGTAGCTGAAATATTGTGTCACTTTTTGATAGATTGCAAGAAAACACTGAATGCGGTTATCTCAACGTTTGAGTCAGAACCGTGGGTCAGCACATTCACACACAGCACCAAGGCACCACATGTGAACATACACACACACACACACACACACACACACACACACACACACACACACACACACACACACACACACACACACACACACACACACACACACACACACACACACACCGTTATGTTTAATGCAAACATAAAGACACACAGTCAGCACAAAGGTCCATTGCCTTCAATTTAATCCTTTCAGGAATCCTTGAGTGAAACTAATCTGAATTATTCCTCAAGCAAAAACCTTTCTGGTCATTATTCAACGCAAAGTAATGCAGAAGTTGCCGGTGCCAGTTCACGTTTAGTGTTCGATGGCTTCATCGGCCCTCTAACCCTTCCCCGTACTTACTTTTCCTGCGCTCTCTCTCTTTCAGGATGGCCTCCAGCCACTCCTGCTTCTCCTCCGGGGTCTTGGCCATGCACACAAACCACTTGTTCTTGGCCGTGTTGTGGATCTTCCAGCCGCTGTTCACGATGTTCCCGCTGCTGTGGTAGTCAGCTGAGGGGCAGGTGGAAAAGCACACAAACATACACACACACACACACACACACACACACACACACACACACACACACACATACAGCCACACATATGCACACACAAGAGGCGCACACACACATGCACATACACACACACACACGCACACAGACATGCACGCACATCCAAACACACACACATACACACACACACGGCCGTATTTTACTTTTTATCTTTTCGTATTTTATGTACACTGTATATATATATATGTATTTTAGCTCTATAAATCCACCGTTCTGCAGATGAAGACAGTATAAACAGAGTCTCAGTGGAGAGAGTCCAGGTGGAGTGTGTGTACGAATCTCTTATGAGGCAGAACCTCTACTTCAAAAAGGCGCTTCAGCTGGGAAATGGGATAAAATATTTAATTGAATAACCTAAAGGGTCAAATTATTAAAGCAAAGCCAACGCGCCGAGATAACTAAATCGCAAACAGAACGAGAAACATACTCACTTTTCATTCAACTATTTGCAAATGTCTGGCACATAGTGAACACACTTATTGTTTGTTATTTTCCTGACAATTAAAAAATACTACTGAGCATTGGTAGGGTCTTATCCTAGCAATCTTTGTTGTATACAGGAAATGGGTTAACCTAGCAATTGTAAATGCTTAGCACTTGTTTCTTTACTGTAGTGACTTCTTCTTCTTCTGACAAATGTACTTATTGTCGCTTTGGATTAAAAGGTCTGCTTAATGGCCTAAATATAAATGCCCTAAGTGTAAAGGAAATACCATTCCTCTTACTATCAAAGCATGTGTTTTGGCCTCAGCTCGCCTAAGGTAGAGACCACAAAGACAATGTGATCGACCTCGCCGGACGTTCGCAGTGGATGCAATCATTCACAGCAGTGGAGTAGCGCCACAGCGGCAGGCCCTCACACCGACCTCTGGAGAGCTGCTCAGCAAAGAGCCTCATTGAGCACCGGCCCCTTCCATGCTAATCAAATCACAGAGGGTGGTCCGCTCGGAGACCCAGAAGCTTCCATCAGCATTATCCACTCCACAGGCCTCCAGCGTAACCCGGAGAGAAGCTGGCGTTGGCTCTCAAGACTCACTCCGATCGTCCCCTTCAAACACATCTTTATACACATCAAGTATCCTAGCTGAAAGGGGAACGGAAAGCCTGGTGTACTGCTAGCACACACTGGACTTGTGTTTTTCCTCTCTTTAAAACGCTCTGGAGAAGCCGGCGTTGACTCACAGAAACGCCCAGTCTAACCCTTCAAACAGACCCATGTTGGGAGTATCCCAACTGAAAGTGTAGCTGAAAGCCTGGTGCATGTGAGTTCTAGCTCGCGCCGACGCCGAGGTTGTCCATCTCTTTAAATTGCTTCAGAGAGGCCAGCGTTGACTCACAGAGCCACTCCCAGACTACCCTCTCAAACAGTCAGTGAGCTGACTGTTGAACAGAAAGACTAGAGCATGCCGGTTCTGGCCGGCATGTCGTATTTTCCGCTTCTTTTAAAAGCATTGAGTAAAAAGGGTCTCCTTAATTTGGCCCGGCTGCTTCTACACTCCGCAAAGATGGAAGATTGGAAAAAAACCATAAAACAAACCATAGCCAAAACAGTCAGGTAATCAATTGTAATCAGGGCAACACAGGACACACAAGTCCCTGCCCCTCCAGCACTCTCTCTCTCTCCCTCTCTCTCCATCAGTGTCTTTCTCCCTCTGACTCTCTCTCTATATCCCTCTCTCTTTTACTCACCCTCTCGCAAACACTCTCACACTTATCATCCATACTCCTCTTAAGAACAAATCAAAGTCCATCAGAGAGATAGCGATGGCTTCTGCAAACGTACATACTGTTCTTTAGTTGAAGGACATGTTGGCAATCCGTGGAAAACCAAAACCAGGACATACCCTTTATTATATCTTATCTTGTTAAATCTTTTGTGGAAAAGAAACAATGATAATCTATCAAGGGACTGAAACTCTAAACGCAGCAGGGAGAGAAAGACGGACAAGGGCAAAATCACTTGAGAGAATATTCCGAGACAGCAAATAGACATAGGAAAGGAAAACAGGGAATTGAAAAAAAATTATCTCATAAATCTCCATTTATATTTGTCTTTTTTTATTTTGTACTCACCAGTCCCATCGTCCACGTTCTCCACCTCCATCACCTCCGTGTTGATGCGTCCTCTGAACAGGAAGCGGGGGCATTCAGTGGCCGCCTTGCTGTTTTTTAAACGCCTTGTTGAAAAAAAAAAAAATCACAGGATGGACACGGATCAGCACACGAGCGCCCTGCTCCTCATCACACATCACACGCACTGGGAGGGCACGCTTCAAGGGCAAACCCAGCCCCGTAACTCAACTCAACTCAACCCAACTCACAGCAGCTCAACCCCACTCTAAAATTGTCAGTTGCATTGTCAGACGATTCAGGGTCGGGTTGCTGTTCACTGTTCAGTCATTAAGCCGTCGTGATCTTGTGGAGACATCTTGCCTGCGGATGCCTACAGGTGGAGCACGGACATTGTGGTGTTGAAACCGGGACATGTGAGCTGTCTTAACAGGTGCAGTGGGCGTGGGGGTGGGGGTTGTGTTAACATAAATGGTCAGACACGCTTTCAATGTGTGCACAAAAGCACTGCGCAGCGGAACTTTATACTGGTGGACCCAGATGCTGGTGGTTGTGTACCCTCCCCCACCCTCCCATGACCAGGCCACTACACGCACACACACACACACACACACACACACACGCACGCATGCACGCACACACACAAACACACGGACACACACATATCTTCTCACTCACACAGTCGCCAGACACATCCTCACACAAACACACACACACACACACAAAGACACACACACATCCTCTTACATACACAGTCCCACACAAATTCTCACACACACATACAAAGACACAAAAACAAACACATACACACATTCCCACTCATCTACAGACCCACACACATAAACAGTCCAAGATACACATCCTCACACACACAAAAACACAAACACACTGACATTCCCACACACATACACACCATCACACACATACGCACACTCCCAATCCCTCCCTCCCTCCCTTTTATAAACACATGCACACACACACAAACACTTCCTCCCTTTTACATACACACGCACACACTCCCTCCCTCCCTTTCACACACACACACACACACACACACACACACACACACACACACACACACTCCCAGTCCCCCACACTCCCCCACACACACCAGTCCGCCCAGAAGCCCTTTCTCCAGAGGAGTGAGGGATGCGGGGGTCCATGCCCACTTGGCCGTGGCGCTGTGGCAGGGTGGCGGGCCGGGCCGGTGTCCTTGCCCCGGGCCGAGGTGGCGGTGTCACGTATCAGGTGGTTTGGTGAATAGCACCGCCGCGTAATGCCTCAGATAAATACACTTGAAGGGCAGGCAACCCGAGACCCCAGACAGTGTTAGTGGTCCAGGTCTCACACACACACACACACGTGTATGCACACACAGACACACACAGACACACATACACATGCACGTGTACACAGGCAACCGCTCACACACACACACACACACACACACACACACACAGACACAGACACAGACACACACACACACACACACACACACACACACACACACACACACACACACACACACACACACACACACACACACACACAGACACACCAGCTAGCCTAACCGCTTGGTTCTGCTTTTTTTTCGGGGTTGAAAAAAGAAAGCATTAGACCAGATTTCCTCCTTCTTCTTTGTCCATGCCTCCCTGGCTTCTTCTTCTCGTCTATTTTTAAACTCCTACAAGATCTTCCTAAAGTGCACGGCCCACTGCGAACCGTAAACACCCACAAAAACAAAATGGTTGCATGACTCTTTGACCGTCTCCGTTAAACACATCCAGAGTGTAGAGTGGAGAGGATGATGAGGATATGATACGTTTCAAACAATAGGTCTCTCAGTGAAGCCAGAAACCCCAGCACGTGTTTCGCCCAAACCACCAATGTACAGCGCTTGGAGTGTGCACAGCGTGTATACAGCGAGTGCGTGAAAAGGTACCTGTTCTTCTTCTTGCAGTAGACCAGGAGCTTGTCAAACAGGAAGAAGTTCCTTTCCTGTATGTTCCCCGCCGAGATCTTCAGCAGCACGCCGTGCATTAGCATCTCCGTGCACGTGTCCGTGATGTTGGAGCCCTGGCAGGAGCAGACGGAGACGGGGACGGGGAGGAGGAAGCAGAACTTAGAGACTGACCAGACTGTGGATCTAAAACACACATCCCTGGCCTAATGGACAGAGGTAGGATAGTATGGTAGAGGCATCAGGTGTTCGAACCCCCAGCGAAAAAAGGTTACTGGGTTCGATTCCAACAAACCACAGACTCATTTGCTGGCACCCTTGTGCAATTTATATTGCACAATGCATTGCATCTATAATGCATATACATTACGAAATAATTCATTCTTAAGTGTCTGCTGAATATCTGATGTAGGGATAGCTTATGAAGAGTGAGGGGAACAACTCGAACTAGCAGTTGTTTCTCACATGAAAACCTAGCTCTGAGCCTTGTACTGTTTCAGTGAGAATAAAGTGAAACCAAGCCACATAATTGTGCTTCAGCCACTGACTGACTGATGATGTACAGCCTCTAAGCAGAGGAGGAGGAGGGAGAGCAGAGGGGGGTGGGGGTTAGATTCCCACTCCTTCCTGTTCCCTCTCTTATGGGTCTACAACAACACAACAGACTTCCTCACCGCAGATTACCGAGCGACTTTAAAATAGGCCGCCATAGACTCTCGGCTATAGAAAACATTTCCTGTCCAGCCAAACTCTTGTGCTGCATTGTTGTGGGTCTGGGAGCGCAACAGGCCCTGCTGGAGGCGATAAACCTCACAGATCGGTGTTCTCACTTTGCCCACCATTGGGAATTTCATGTGTGGCCGGGTTTTAAGCATCTGGGCTAAAAATAAGACGGGCAAAGGCCGCAAAACTAAAACCTTTCACCTGGTGCACCCGACGCCAGAGCGGGCAAAACCCCTCCCTCTCTTCACTCTTTCCATCGCTCTTTCTTTATGCTCCACTTCCTCCTCCCTCTTCACCCTTTTTGATCGTCACTCACTTTTCTCCCCTCCTGCCTCGCCCTCCCGCTGCTCTCTCCCAGGTTCCTGTTACTAGGCAGTCACCAGCCAGTGGCCAGATGGTAGAGTGCTCCGCGGCGGGTGAGTGTGTGCGCGGGGCCAGACGTGGCGAAGGCCAGCCTGCCCTGCTCACGTCCAGGGAGGGGAAGCCAGGTCCCCCAGGTCCGGACCTGCTGACCTGCGTTTCCTTTTTCTGCAGGAGCAGGCCTGACTCTAGCCCTGGACGTGTTGGGGGAACGCTGAGCAGAAACACACCGGGCCGCTTGAACCCGGTCGGTCACTGGGCTCCCTCGCTTTCATGAAACGTTTACAGTACACATTTTCTCCTTTACCCTTTTTTTCCTCTTTCGGTGGCCTCGGCCTGGACTGCCGAAAAACTGCTTAACTGCAGCTTTGGCTTGTTGTCACGTCTGCGCTTTAGCACCTTGCCTCAACACTTTGTTGGCTGTCCAACATAAGAGGCTTCTTTATGCTAGCATGGCAGCCATTTTAAAATAAGTAAACAGAGAGAGGAAAAGCAGGCCGATTGTCAGTAAGCTTAAGCAAACTGCTGAACCGAAGGAGACAACACAATCCAAACGAGAGACCCTGCAGAGTGTAAAATAACAATAACTAAAACTCTAAACTATTGCTTAGACTTCTTGGAGGTTTTTCTTGGAGGGAAATTAACATAATCCTGCGGTACCCCTCAACGACTGAACACAGACACGTGGAAAGATAACCCTGTGACGGGCAAACGCAGCCGCCGCAGAAAAGTAGAAAAGAAAACACAAGCTAAACACGCTGGCAGCTGTCACCGTGGCGACCGCGACGGGCCCTTCGCCCTGTCTCTCTCCCACACACGGTCAACCTGCCAGGACGCCTAGGGGCCACACAGCTGTGGACAGGGTCAGTGCTAACGAGCATTCAGCCCATGGCCGTGGAAGACTAATGGGAAAAAACACACAATTATTACCTTCATCCAACCCCTCCTCCTCAGACACCCACACAGGAACACCTCCTCCCTGGAGCTCCATCTCCCCCCCCCCCCCCCCCCCCCCCTCTCTCTCTCCCTCTCTCTCTCTCTCACACTTTTTTCTCACCCTCTACTTTCCCTTTCCCATGTCAGAGAGAGGGATAGAGAGGGAGAGAAGGACAGATGGTTCAAGAGAGAGTGACAGAGAGACAGAGAGTGTGCGAGAGAGAGAAAGCAAGAGAGAGACAGTATGATAGAGTGCTATAGACCGAGAGCCAGAGTGAGAGTCTGAGAGAGACTGAGGGAGACAGAATGAGAGAGCGAGTGAGAGCGAGAGAGAAAGACAGTGAGTGTGCGAGAGAGAGAGCATTAGAGGAGAGAGAGTGCTACAGTAAGTAAGAGCGAGAGCAATAGTACGAGCGAGAGTCTGAGAGAGACTGAGGGAGACACAGAGAGTGAGAGCAGAAGTCTGGCAGAGAGCTGTGGTGGAGAGCTGTCCCGCTCCAGAATGAGCTAATGTTTTATAATCGATGAAAAGTGGCGATGGCAGCCACGGAGCACGTTGAGTGAGGCCCGGCTGCCGAGAAAATGTCAGAGCACCCCACCCATGGCCGGGCCCCAACGCCGGCTGACCTCACTATACTTAGCCCGCCGAGCGTTGCTGTGTTTTTTGCGTGTTGCGCTGCCAAAACGCACATGTGTAGCTAACTCGGATGTCGCGGGTAAACGTGTGTATCCACTGGATACACACGCGTGTGTTTGACATGTACGAGAACCCCCCTTGTGGAACAGAACTTGGTTCCAAAAACGATATTTCCTCCTTCTCAATTCTACCTTGAGATGTTTCTGGCATGGGGACGCCCCAGGCGAGCCCAGAACACTGTGTGCCGTTCCATGACACCAGTTGTTAAAGCATGTTATGTTCTGGTTTTCCCCCTGACAGGCTTGATTGATGCCGTTGGCCACAAAAAGAAATATTTAGGTTCCCCATCCCACTAAATGGGTGTAACACTGTGAAAGGATTTAGCTTCTAAATTGAATGTGTGTACGGATAAAGGTTCCCTCGGAAGACTAGCACGCTAAAATTAAGCGGTGCAAATTCAATTTCTGTGGCCGAATCACGATGTATTTATACATGAAAACCAGAGCGTTATACTTGGCCGTGTCTGCGCTTTTGTAAAATCCACAGACATGTTACGTAAAATAAACCTTCACACAAAAAGGAAATGTGTGTGTGTGTATATATCTGGCTAGCCAGATTGAATCGTGTCTACAGCCAATACCACCGCCATCCAGACTTTCTCACCAAAACAACTGCAATCACGTTCCTGGTTTCAGATCCAGAAGCCTTCGGGCCCTCTTGGCATGAAGCCAGGTCAATTGCGTCGGCATCCCAAGACCTCCTCTGTTTACAATGACTCACTTTGTATTCCCTATCACTGCCACAACCACCACCACCACAAGTCCCTACTGACCCCCAAGCAGAATAACAATAAGCCAGGACATTTCCAACCCCAAGCCCTCCTCGTGAACTAAAATACAGATTAGAGCGGACACCAAAGAGAGCGTGAGACGTCTCCGTTAGCCATCTGGGTAGAAGGGATCCCACCAGGGTGCGAACATCGCTCCCATGGAGAATTCCAGAAAGAGTAAAAAACAAAAGTCTTGCCAGAGATAAAGAAACGGCTGTAGTGTTGTCCGTGTCAGTTAATAAGTAATGCCTGGTGAGATTTAGTGGCCACAGCTCAGCAGTAAGCGACATTGGCTCCATGCATGCATACCTCGCAGACCTACTCTGACTTACTACAGCCGCTTTAAAGAGCAGCTAGACAGCAAGGATCCAACTAAGGAATGCAGCAATTATTCGGATTTGGCTTAAATTGGTGCCAAGAGATGTACCATTCTAACAATGGTAACATTACCTAGCACACATGTTAGCCCACTAAGCAACGATTGCTTGTAAGACCTAACAGACAGTTTAGGTCTCAAAGTAAGACCTTAACTATCTTAAAAGTCCCACAGTAATCCTTAAAGAAAGTCTTCTATCAAAGACCCATTGAAAGTAGTTTGAAACATTCCGGGGAGAGAGACAGCCACTGTAACAACGCCAATTCAAGTGAGGTCAATTCACTCATTCAAAGGGCTTCACAGGCCACAATTTACCCCCCTAACCCTAAAGGCGCCTCCCCACTCGGAGACAAACCCCCCATAATGAGTCTGGGAGGTGGGGAGGAAGGGGGGGGGGATCAGGGCTGAAGTGGGCCCTGCATGTCGTCTAGTGTGGGGGGTCTCAAGACACGCGATTCAACCACCCCCCCCGTTGACTCCAGGGGCAAGAGATTTCTCAATTCGGTTGGATATTATGGAGCCCGACCGCATAGCAATGGGGGAACTGAGGCTGAAATCTGGGAGGCGGCCTGTTCCTCGTAGCAGATGACTCAGATATCATGCATCAGACGTAAACCCATTCAGTTTTCTTCCTTGTCATTTGAAATGGGAAACGGCTGCTGGCAACTATTCCTTTTGTCTAAACCAGCAAAAAGAGCTGAAACAATGCTTGAATTGTTCGTTTCAGTAGGAACGACTGCGTCGTTACTTAGAGAGGTGTCGATAAATCCATATTGCATTTGCATCACTCTAATTCTCTGTTTTTACTGTGACTTTTGAGGAAAAAACCCTAAGGTCTTTGGAACAGCGTGTGTCTACAGAATCACTGCTACATTTATTGTCTGATCAAACAGAGTATAATAAATCCCTGAGGAAAGGAACATACACTGAAATACACAAGTGAGATTTAGGATGGACCCACGGCCAGGCAAGACGCGTCGTTAGGACCAGTACACACTGCACGCCTGCTCCTGGAACAGTGCTTGGTGCCGTCCTACTCACAATGCACCAGCCATGCAGTGTGTACTGCCGAAGTATGCTCTCTCTCTCTCTCTCTCCCTCTCCCTCTCCCTATGCGTGCGTGTGCGTGTGCGTGCGTGCGTGCGTGTGTGTGTGTTCTTGCGTGGGTGGTTGTTTTCTTGCACGTTCTGTTGTGGTGTGATTTTGTGTCACACCACAAAAGTTTTGTCTAACTGCGCTGACTTTGTCAACATACTTCCATTCCTAGGTGTGTGTGCCATTGTAAATACTGACTGCCTAGTGGGTAAGAGGTTGCCTTGTGGGTAGGAGACTATAGCCATCTAAGGGGCAAGAAAGTACTCCCCAAACTTGGAGAAGGATCCCAGAAGAGGGATCCCTCTTCCAGGAACGGCTGATAGTACAATAGGTGACCTTGCGAGGCAGCTGGACTCGCAAGAACGCGGCCGTGCGACAATCCGTCTCGCCAGGCTTCAAGTTGACACACAGGTGGTCAAACCGTGGTGGTTCGGACCAATCAACGCCCTCTGAGGGACTGCGTGATCTACATAATACGTGATGGACGACTTTAGACAGATGGTTCATCCAATCAACTGCCTAGTATTTTTTTGTGCCTGACCTCCCAGCTGGCTCTGTGTATCAAACCCATCTGCTGCGTCGGGTTTTTGAAACCTGTGCCTCCTAGGTCGAAATTGTTAGCAGAGACCAGGCATAGTGAGATGGATGTGTGGACACATGTCTCCTTCCCGGTAGAGACCCACCTCCCAGCCCTCGATGTGGGACTGCCACTCCTCCAACACCTCCAGCTTCTCCATCTGCCTCTTGGCCTCGTTGATGTTGGAGCACACGGCCTTCATCACCTGCAGGGCCTCCAGCACCAGCCCGTGGTCGTTGTGCTTCTTAGGCGTTCTCTTTAGAAGTTCCTGGAGGTCAGCAGCCACAGGTACAAAGGTCACCATCGTACATAGACATTCATGCAGATATAAAGATATTCACATAGAAACACATAGACGATTTGACATACAAACGCATACCGTAGACAGATTCACATAGACACACAAGTACACAATCACATTTATACATAGACACATACAGAATCACAGAGACACACATAAACAATCACACACCAATCAATCTCACAAGTGTAAACAGCCAAATAATGTGTACAAATACACAGACTGACATGCACAAATAAACAGTGATACAAAAAACGGATAGACTTATATAGATTCACATAGACAACACATAACAAGACAAATAACCCATACACAATCATAGTCATAGTGCATACACAAAGTCACAATCAGAAATATACAAAACCAAACCAACAGATTCACACTGACACCAAAAAACGTGCACCCGTGTGCACGTGTGAACCAGCCACGACTTCAGGACAGAGATCAAGCCCCTGCACACATGCGAGTTATAAAAATCACAGCATTTTAAATAATCAGCTGCATCTGCTGTTCCCTTATTCCGCGAAATAAATCTCCAGTTCAAACGGTCCGTCTCATTCACATCCTCATCACCGTCCACTGCTGTCAGAGCTCCAGGAATCCTTGGCTACCACATGACTGGAGCTCATCTTACAGTCCACACCCTGCCTAGTTTATAAATGTCCGGCTTTGTAGCGGCAGATTAAGTAATATCATAAAATAAGGGTCTCATCTGGGCTTAATAAAGTGGATCTTTATGTTCCATTCACAGAGACGTACATCTGTGGCAGTCCTAGAATTGAGTGGCACAGATGTGCATCCATGTCTCCGGAACCAGGACTAACCAGGCCTAACCAGGCCTAACCAGGCCTAACCAGGACTGACCAGGACTAACCAGGACTAACCAGGCCTAACCAGGCCTAACCAGGACTAACCAGGACTAACCAGGACTAACCAGGACTAACCAGGACTAACCAGGACTAACCAGGACTAACCAGGCCTAACCAGGCCTAATCAGGTCTAACCAGGACTAACCAGGACTAACCAGGCCTCACCAGGCATCACCAGGACTCATCGCGCCTCACCATGCTAACCAGGCCTCACCATGCCTCACCAGGCATGGCTTATATCAGTTTCAACCAATCATGTTGCTGGAGGCGGGGTTCTGTAAGTGCGTAATTGGAGAATACTATCTTGGCCTCCAGGGTCAGGGGGGGGGCGAGGCTGTACCCACCCTAAGCAGCAGCGGGTACTTGCAGATCCTCTGGATGGGGGCCACCAGGTAGCCCTCCAGTGGCACCTCTGTGTTCTTCCGGCCTCCCAGCAGCATGCAGTTCTGGAGGGGGGGGGGGGGGGGGGGGGGGGGGGGGGGGGGGGGGGGGGGGGGGAAAGGATAGAGGGTGAGAAGTGGAGGTGAGAGGGCATGTTAGAGGGCGAGGAGAGAGGAGGGGAGAGGGTAAGGAGAGGGGAGGGGGAGCGGGTGAGGAGAGGGGACGGGGAGAGGGTGAGGAGAGGGGAGGGGAGAGGGTAAGGAGAGGGGAGGGGGAGAGGGTGAGGAGAGGGGAGGGGGAGCGGGTAAGGAGAGGGGAGGGGGAGCGGGTGAGGAGAGGGGAGGGGGAGAGGGTGAGGAGAGGGGAGGACACGAGAGGCCGTGGGGAGAGGAGAAGTGAGGACAGGAGAGGGAAGGAAACGGCCACACACTAAAACCATCAGCCAGGGATCGTCTGACGGGTGAACCTGGTGACCAGCACCCACGGGTGTGAGGGAGAGCGGGAGGTCAGGAGGACGACCCCAGAGGGTTCCCCTCGCCCCCCCCCCCCCTCCTCGTCACAACACATCCGAGGTCAGCTGCGTAATTACAGCGTTAAAGAGCGGAGCGGGCCGAGCCCCGACAGGGGTCCGCGGGGGGGGGGGGGGGGGGGGGTGGTGTTACCCGAGACGTGTTCCTCAGCGGTCAGAGCGCGGCGGGGGCCGTCGGGGGACCGGGGGGGGGCTGACCGAGGCCAGGGTGTGGGTTGCGGTGTAACGCGAGACGCCTGTGCGTCCTGACGGGGGCCGGGTCCCGACCAGGTCAGGCTGTAAACGTCTCATTAGATCACATCCAGCGGACATCTTTTACTCATCTGCTCGCCCGAGTTCAAAGGCACGCGGCGACGCCGCAACGCAACCAGGACAATGTGTGTGTGTGTGTGCGTGTGTGTGTGTGTGTGTGCGTGCGTGTGTGTGTGTATTGTGTAAGTATGTGTGTGTGTGTGTGTGTGTGTGTGTGTGTGTGTGTGTGTGTGTGTGTGTGTGTGTGTGTGTGTGTGTGTGTGTGTGTGTGTTGCGGAAAGTTTCATCGTAAAATAAATACTTCTACAACAGAGTGTGTGTGTAAGCGGTTTTAGTGTGTGTGTGAGGTTGTAGTGTGTGTGTGTGTGTGTGTGTGTGGTTTTAGTGTGTGTGTGTGTGTGTGTGTGTGTGTGTGTGCATGTGTGTGTGTGTGCATGTGTTTTTTTGTGTGTGTGTTGTGTGACTATGTTTGTGTGAGTGTGTGTGGTTGCAGGTTGTGTTTTTGTGTGTCTGTGTGTGTGTGGTGTGTGTGTGTGTGGTGTGGTGTGTGTGGTGTGGTGTGTGTGTGTGTGTATGTGTGTGTGTGTGGTGTGGTGTGTGTGGTGTGTGTGTGTGTATGTGTGTGTTTGTGTGCGCCCGCACATCCACAAAGCCAATGTGGCCGTACCCATATGTGTGTGCATCCCTTCTCACTTCATCAGCGATGCTGAAAGACTTGCGCAACGCCTTTTTATTCTTTTTTAACAAGTCTAGGAATAAAAGTGCGGTGTTCCTCTGGGGTTACTGAGCGCGTCGTTCCCCGGGGCGAGAGAACCCTGCGGTAGGTCTGGGCTCTCTCTGTTTTTACAGGGCTCCCCAGAGAGTCTGTGCAGCAACGCGGGGCGGGGGGTGAGGTTCCGGAGCCCGGTGGTTTCTGGGTAGCCGCTGGGTGTAGCGCTAAGCGGCGGCGGCGGTGGCGGCGGCGGCAGCACTGGGCGAGCAGTGCCAACGGGGACGCGTTGAACGGAGAGATTGGCATGAGGGTCAGTGGGGAGGAGGGAGATGGAGAGCACCGGAGGGGAAACATGGAGAGAACCACATGTACACATTGCAGGGGATCATCCACACACACACAAACACATGCACACAGGCATGGACGTTTGTTGACAGAGTCAAGTCAGTTAGACAATAGTGCGCACAAAAACACAGAACAACAGAATGTGCAAGAAAACAACCACCCACGCAAGCACACACACACTCACGCACACAAACACACACAAACACAGGCACATACACAGAGGAAAAGAAAGTAATTGCGTGAGTGAATGACTGAGTGAGCGAGTGAGTGAGTGAGTGAGTGAGAGAGGGAGCGAGAGAGAGAGAGCACAGTAAAATAAAGAAGAAAACAAATTAAGACGCCCCAAGCCCACAGCAGTAAGCAGATAGCCAGCTGCGGGGGCTTAGTCCTTGGTGGTGGCAGCGTGATGCTCCCCAGTGGACGTGTGTTGGGACAGGAAGAGGCCGCCTGCCTGAACCCAGCGCCAGGTCAGCCAACGCCTCCAGCCAGCCACCAGACGCACTGCAGCAAACACTGGGGCTCCTCTCACTGTCCAGCTGGGGGGCTGTTTTACGACGCATGCTTGTCCCTTCCCTGCACGTATGTGCCTTGTGTGTGGTTGTCTTGAGCGAGCGAGTGAGTGAGTGAGTGAGTGAGTGAAGTGAGTGAGTGAGTGAGTGAGTGAGTGAGTGAGTGAGTGAGTGAGTGAGTGAGTGAGTGAGTGAGTGAGTGAGTGAGTGAGTGAGTGAGTGAGTGAGTGAGTGAGTGAGTGAGTGAGTGAGTGAGTGAGTGAGTGAGTGAGTGAGTGAGTGAGTGAGTGAGTGTGTGAGCGTGTGCGTGCGTGTGGGGTCGTGGTGTGTGTATGTGTGTGTGTATGTGTGTGTGTGTGTGTGTGGGGGGTCGTGGTGTGTGTATGTGTGTGTGTATGTGTGTGTGTGTGTGTGTGGGGGGTCGTAGTGTGTGTGTGTGTGTGTGTGTGTGTGTGTGTGTGTGTGTGTGTGTGTGTGTGTGTGTGTGTGTGAGTGTGTGCGTTTGTGCGTGCGTTCGATGGATGAGTGGGAAAATGGAGGTGTTAGGCGATAGGATGGATGGGTGATTGTGATGAGTGAGTGGATGAGGTGCGTGTGACGGGAGGATGCTCGGCGCTCCAGCCTCACCAGCAGGCAGGTGCGCACGGAGCGGATCTTGTTGAGCTCCAGCAGCAGCCGCTGGGCCTTCTCGTGGTTCCCACAGTACTCGTCGTACACCTGGAAGCCACTCCTCTGCAGCACAGGGAGAGAGAGGGGGGAAGGGGGGGGGGCGGTAAGCTGCTGGGGAGACCGAGAGGCACAGACTCAGAGCGATATGGGAAGAAAGAAAGAGAGAGAGAGATTGGAAAAGAAAGAGAGAGAGTGAGCGAAAGAGAGAGTTGGAAAAGAGAGAGCGAGAGAGTGAGCTGTGAAACCGTAGTGTCCGATAAAACGTTGTAAGGGTGATGAGAAAAGAGGGGCTGATCAAAAGTAAACATAATAAAACACTAGAATGACTGATATGACCTTAAGATAACAGGAACAGAGCCTGAAAAGAAAACACATCATATTTAATACATCATCTGGGACGCAGGAAGATAAAGGGGGGTTAATTACATCCTTCCATCCATGTGCCCCCAGATCACGTGACACAGTAATGGATGCAGTGTTAGCAGTTGTTTGTTGACAATGCGTTTTAACCTGTGCACCTGAAACAAGCAGGAAAAATAACAACACTGGCGACCGCTATAGACAAGAATTTCCATCACCAATTACCATTTATTTTACATACACTTCTCAATATCGCCCAATTTTGTTTTTAATTCGCTCTGCTCAACTCTCAGCGGGTTGGCATGGTTACGCATCAATGTCCACCTAAAATGCTGTTAAATTCAGGTGGATAGTTGGTCTCTCCTGATTGGTTCATGAATATCCAACCCCTACTGCAAAGAGGAGGAGAAGGATTCAGTCTGTACACTGGAGTCAGCCACCTTCGAAATATGGTTACCGGTAATAAATGTGATGCCTATAAATGAGTGTACGAGAGAGCGAGAAAGAGAGAGAGTGTATGAGAAAGAGAGAAAGTGTATGAGAAAGAGAGAGAGTGTATGAGTTTACAAAATAGAGAGCGAGAGAGAATGAAAGAGAGAAAGATCCCTTTATTTCCCACAACAAGGCAAGATCAAGTGCATGCAAAACGTGACGTAAATAGGCAATGCCAGATTATCCTCGGAATTACCTAAAATGATCCACCACAGTCTCTTATCCTAAAACATGTTGTATTGTCTGTCAGCACGGTGAGATCACATGTCCACCACTGAGGCCATAAACTCTAATCGGCAGGCCTTCAGTGGAATGCCGCTCTGAGATCCTGGACAGAGAGAGAGCTCAGAGCTGAGATTTATTGGACTGTGAAGCCTATAGTTCATGCCAGTTCACTCGCCAAGACCTGCATCAAAGAAATATGAGATATAACGGCAGAAAACACTGCACACATGTGCCGTGCACACCGCGCGAGTGGGTATCCCAGGGAGATAAATTCACAACATGTGGCACAACTCATCTCATTCTGGGTCGTGAGACAGAATGACACAAACACACACACAAACACACGCACACATACATTGTACAATTGTACAGACTTTTTGTTTTCTTAGAGGACCTCTCATAACCTGGGTGTATCGTCTCCATTTGTGGGTTTCTGATCTAAGATCCACGTGATTGCATCTCAGCGTTAGTGGCGGTTCGTTTGCAGCGAATGCAAGTCGTACAATGATATGGATTTGCCGATTAAACGTTCACTTTCAGGCCACCATCTGATCCCTACGCGAGTCCAAAAAGTCTGATGCAAGGCTCCTTTCTAGTGAGACTAGGGAGTTCAGGGAGTGAGCGACAATTTGGACTTACGAATTGCAGGAAGCAGCGTCCGACTTCGTGGTGCGCGTGGGGGTCTGGCTGCAGAAGGCCCTCCACCATGGACAGGAAGTCCCTGTGGACGGCCAGAATCTCCTCCGTGTTGGAGAACAGCACCTAGAGACGGACGGAGACACCCAGGGATGTAAAGATACGAGGCTCTTTATCACAACGCTGTCAGACCACCATTGCATCGCGCAGTATGATTATATTCGTCGGCCAGACTACAGCTGTTATGTTTTGATCGCGGATGACGCAGATTTTTCGGAAGGAGCAAAACCACAGGCTCATTTCTGCCCATTACCAATCTGTCGTGTTGTGACAACAAGATCCAATACACAGTTTGTATTGGCGTGGAACAACGTGAGTGATTAATCAAGCGATATCATCTTCATAATCTTATTCTAAATAATCTGAAGCTCTTTTACTGGATGACATGGCAGCTGTGTGGTGACATCACAGCCGCTCGCCCGACCTTTGGGCGACCTTTGTGCTGGTAGGGCTCAATGTTGCACGGCGTGTTCCCAAACAAACCCGCCGCACGAGGCAACGCATTCCAAAACAAGGGGATGGGCGACCCATAACCAGAGAATATGTGTTTACCTTCGAGAATAACCAAAGAGGCCGTGACCATTCCCTTCCCTGAGAGAAAGCCGCATTTATTGTCCTTCATCCTTCCGTCCGGAATCATTTATAAATAGATTATAGTCACAGCTGCTTCCTGGGACGCCCACCATTTTCTTTGCCTTTTCCAGTGTTCTTCTTCATTCTGAATTTGGCTATTTCGGTTTGAAAGAACGCCTCGCCTCCACTTCAGGGGCCAGATTTGCTCCACTCCCACTGTCGTTTCCGTCCCCGTCTTGCACTGTATTACACTCCCAAAACAGGGTTTTGTGTGCTTGCTTTTGGTGCGACTTATAAAGGGAATCAGTTTCCCTCTAGGAAAAAACGGAGCTCAATTTACGCTGAACGTTTCTCCACGGTCCAGATTACACCGTTGATAGCACAGATCATGTCCAAGAGAGCGAACCTCACCTTCACCGTCTCCTCTGTGATGTTCTTGTCGATTTTGGCGGCCGCATACTGGTGGAGCCGGTGCATAAACACCTGTGGGACAGATCAGGGAAAAGGCGGAGAAACAGTTAATACGTTAAGACATGGCAGAACCCCAAAGATCAAATTACATCCTGGCGTGCAACCGTTTTGTACCTTATTCGTAAAGGTTTAACGGGCCAACAAAACAACACAAAAAAAGGAAAAGCAGGCAGATCTGGGGTCTTTTTGTGCAGCTGCAACACCGGGCTGCCAGAACAAATTGCTAACCATCACAATGGACACCTGATACATGAGAAAGACAAGCCTCACACCGGAGCAGGGAGACGGGGAGAGAAAACATTGTAATTGGTGTGCAAGGTATTTCAAAGGCAATACTCCCTAGCCGGGGACAGGGAATTTGAGTGGATAACAGTGGGTTAACTGAGACGCTTTGGGAAATCTGGTGGCTTTCCCAAGACCCCTAAGAGACTGGGTCCCAGATTAGCCTAAACCTGGGAACATATCCTCCAGCAACGTTTGAGGGAGCTTTTTAAATCGTTTGCTGCGCTGCCATTTTTTTTTTGTGTGTGTGTTTTTCGGGGAGTACATTTGGAATACTTTCCGTCTGTTCTGAGCAAAGCGAAACGGTTGAATTATAGTGATGTACTCAAAGCCCTCCACATTGAGAATACATTTGATGCATGCCAAACAAAGCCCTGACTCTGACAATACAATAAAACTAGATGGATGCATTTCATAGCAGAATGAGCATCAAATCACGCACCGCCCTAGCAGGGTGATTTCACTAATCACTCCACGCACATCACCAAAGAAATTGTCAACTAACATCAAATGTGAACTACCAGGTGTACTTCTGGAGATTTGTGGTACAATGCGTAATAGCTATAACAAGACAGTTTCATGTAACCAAAGCACCACAGTTAAAATGAGGTAAGCTCTACTTCTCCACTGTTCGATTGTATGAGTGTAATACAATACTGCAATTACATTCTGCTTGAAGACCTGGCCTGCAGTAGTAAGATAAGCCTGAGCACCTCAGAGGAAGTCGTGTGGGACGACAGGTCACTTCAAGCCCAGCGAGGAACAGACGACAGCGGGAGCCGACCAGGCAGCAACGCCAGCCCCGCATAATTAACTGTCTGTCAGCGGGGATGACCTCGACACCACACAGAAATACACAACACACACGCGAGCACACACTCCCTGTGTCAACACTGTGTCGCTAGAAGTACATTAACAGACGCACAAATAAATACATTAACTAGAAGTACATTAACAGGCACACAAAAAACAAACAGAAGACGTGCATGCAAATACGAAAATGTCTCAAACTAAGATACATTTAGAAGTACAGACATTGTAACTGGGGCGTCATACACAGACTCAGGAGTCGTACACAACCAACCACACGACAGACACACACAACACTAACTCGACATACTAGTAAAGCAGCCCAAACGAGCCCCCCGCACAGCTAGCCGGCTAGTTAACGACTCTCACATCTGTGACCGTGGTCGACAACCCCCGAAGCCCGCCCCTGAGGAACACACTTTTGGACACACAACGACTGGACACACCGGTTACAGCCCCAGCAAGGGCCGTCTTGCCATCTGTTGCTTAGCGCTACCATACAACCGACCTGGCCAGGGAAGAGACACCACCAGCGGACCAGTGAATTAACACTTCCTCACCAAGACACTCACAACACAAGCTGTTGTTACTCTGTCGGTTTCAAGACGGAGGAAACGGATTTTCTTAGCCGATAGAAAAGAAAACGAAGGAACAGATGGAGAATGCGGCCCCAAGCGGGCCTGAAACATGGGGGACATCTCCGTTCTCCAGCTAATGACGATAGCAGGGTTGTGTGGAAGTCCGGGGAAAACGTGTTTACAAGGGAGATTTATTGTTATCACGTTCCAGGTCACATAGGGACTGACTTTGGCGACGGGGGAATTCGACTGTATAGCTAAACGTCCTGAACGTGGACCCCGAGGGGAAAAACAAGACTTAAATAATCTACCCCTTTGTGGGGCTTTCTCAGCCCCTGATTACTATTCTGTAACAGTCTTCACAACTCAACCCCTCACTACCATTTACATCTGATTAGCAAGTATAATGTGTACAAACAGTCAGCAGACCTCCAACAACTCTTCTGGAAAACACATGAACAAAATGTACAATTATCTACGAGCCCATAATGTTTGGAATCGTGAAATCCCCCCAAAATAAGTTTCTAGTTCCTGATTGGTGTCTTTTCACTGCAGATCTGCCATTCAAGCTAATGACTATCAAGATGTACAACGCCGGCCTGAGACCCATTAGACAGGCTTCCTGAGACCTGGGATTCAAGGTTCGAGGGCTGAGTGATGACAACACATGGAACACATGGTCCTCGCTGCCCAGCCCCCTCGCCCCCGCTTCCCGTTTAGCGTCTGTTCCCAGTTAGCAGCGGACTTCATTGCGAGCTAATGGTCCCACTGAAAGGCTACGACCTCTACTCATCTCTTACACTGGAGCGTGAAAAGACATCTTGGGGGGGGGGGGGGAGGAAGACCCGGGGTGTGTTGGGGGCGGACCAGGGGTTTGATTCCAGGCAGGGCGATACCGGGTTTGATTGAGCTGAAGTCAATGGTAGTTGCGTTGGATAAGGGGTATGAGAAATTTGTTTTGTTGGCCATTTATTCTCTTTGTTTGCCATTAAAAATCCAACTCTGTTGAGGTGATAGTAAGCTGGGAAATGTTATTTAACAGCATGCTGTTCTATCATTCTACATGTATTAGTTTCAACTAAATTGACCCATTCAGCACACACACACACACACACACACACACATACATACACAAAAACATGCATGCACCCACACAAGAACACTCACACACACACACACACACACACACACACACACACAAACATACTACACTACACTCTAACACGATTCTCGAGAACAAAATCCTCCTGATTACACCCGATGGAAAAGAGTTTCAGAAAAAACTGTTAAGTCTGGCTACTTAAGGCCCAGGTATAATCACTCCACTTGCCTCCGCCGTGCAGTGGGCAGAGGAACAGACATTAAAACCACATTACAGCGCTCATTATTTCACACAGCAGATGGCTGTGAAGAACGACATGGTCAAACCTCGTGATGAGGCTCTACCTGTCATCCGTCAGCCAACGAGGGGCTCCCAAGCTGTTGGCTCCAATAACTCAGAGGTGAGCTGAAGACACCCAGACTCCACCGCTAATGCTAACTGTTTTTGTAGCTCATTTCAAACGAATGCTAATGGGTGAAGCCAGCTGCTTGAAACAAACGACAACTAACCCCAACGTGTTAAGTGTGCTCAAACCGTTGGTAATGGTTGGATGTAACATGTTGAAGCAGCGTGGGACAACTCGGGCCAGTATTTGTTGGGTCAGTGGTGAAGCACCAGAGAGGTAAGCAAAAAAAGTCCTGCATACACTCGATAACGATTTTAACTTTACTTGACTACCAGTACTTTGTTACATAAAAAAGGGGTACAGTTGATAGTGCCACCAAAGTGTCTACCCTGCATGTTGGTGTTCCACCTCGTTCAAATAACGGTTGGGCAGTTGGCAAGAGAGAAGCAACCTCTCCGTCAAGCATTCAGGGACACCGCAACAAAACCATCGGCTGTTGGCTCCAGTAGGCGCTTGGCGAACGCGAACTCTGCGTCCCTTTTGCGTTTCGAGTGTTTTCGAGGAAAACTTTGGCTCGTAGGGACGGGGAAGTCACAAACACAGGCTCCAAAGTGCTGGCGTTTCCATGCCGACCGAACCCTCTACTGTAGGAGCGCAAGCTGGGCCAAGTCTAGTTCCTGAGAGGCTGAGTTAGAGGACATCTTGTGAATGGACATTGTGTAACTCTGTTACACCCCCCCCCCCCCTTCCCCACCCTCCCCTCTCACTGCTGCCCAAAGCATCCTTCAACCAAAGCGTTGGAGGGAGCATGGGGGAAAGCGCTGCCTGTGGACAGCATCTTCATCTGTAGCACTGTGCGTGGTTGGAGGAACACCAGAACTCCTTTCAGATACACGGGGGCCACAGGCTTCCTGAACAAGGGAACTGACGTTATGTAACGGGAGGACAATGAGGAGGAACCCCGGACACTGCCAGACAAAGACAGCAATCAGACAGAATGGCAGATGGATATTTGCCATTAATGAACTCTGCATGTTTTCTGCCTTTTGCTTTGTGTGATTGCTTTGTGTGTGTGTGTGTGTGTGTGTGTGTGTGTGTGTGTGTGTGTGTGTGTGTGTGTGTGTGTGTGTGTGTGTGTGTGTGTGTGTGTGTGTGTGTGTGTGTGTGTGTGTGTGTTTTTATGTGACTGACGTGGCACGTGTGGCACAGTGTGCATGTGCATTTGTGAGGTTGTGTGTATGCTGTGTGTGTGTATAATCGTGTGTACGTGTGTTTGTGTGTCTGGCGTAGAACATGTGCAATCTAGTGTGAATTTGTGTGCATGTGTGTGTGCCTGTGTGGTGTGTGCGCGCGCGCGTGTGTGTGTGTGTGTGTGTGTGTGTGTGTGTGTGTGTGTGTGTGTGTGTGTGTGTGCATGCCTTTGTGTGTGCGTGCGAGCGTCTGTGTGTAAGCACGTGTGAATTATTTGCTCACTCAAATTTAAGTTGAAGATCGCACGCATACACACGCTGATGAAAAAGGGGAGAAACTGTAGCAAGTTATTAAAGCATGTTTCTCATCAAGCCCCGCCGCACACACGCAAACACGCATCGAGAAGAGCACATTGCGAAAAAACTGGGAACGTAACCCCCATGCAGAGAGAGAGAAAATCATAACCAAACGCACCCTATCCAATAAAACGATGCAACAAATTGCCTCAATTAAAAAAACGCCCAAAAAGAAACCCAGCGAGAACAGGCATCGCACGGGAGTAGTTACGGGAGTTGTACTTGTTAGCATTAAGTACAAAGCCGCAGCCCCGCAGACATCTGCTCAACGCGTTGAAGTCTAAACCGCCGGGGGAGCGGTCATGGGCAGGGGGGTGTGTTTGATGTATTACATTGATGTATTCAACATTTGCGATGTCTCTTGGACTGATCGCTCGGGGCAGGGAGATCAATGTCCCCACCGAGCATCTGAAAGCAAGCGGAGCTGCTTTTAAATGTCAAAAACATGAAATAAAGCGAGTATCAGAGCGGTGGTTTTTGCTAGTCGTTGACTGAGGTCTTGCAGGTCGCACCGGTCCAACAGTGAGCTGAAGAGCACGGCCTTTTGGGGAGAAGCACACTGCTTTGTGAAAATAAGAAGACAGCTGCACACCAACCAAACAATAACACAACAAATCTACTTCGAACAGAGTCCCTAACACGTCATGCCATCCGAGCTTCTCTCAGTGTCATCCACAAACAAAAAAATATAGTCACTTTTTACAGAAAGAGGGCAAGAGGCTGTTGAGGGCCAGAGTTTCAGACAGAAAACAACAGCCGTTGCAGCGATCTGTTTCAATCAGGGCGAACCAGTAGACTGTGAGGGTATAATTAACAGGAGAGCTTGTTAGTGTGTGACAAGTATAAAAAAAAACACTGTGCTGCCGGAGACAGGAAGACAAATGTAGTGCATTTAAATGTGTGTGTGTGTGTGTGTGTGTGTGTGTGTGTGTGTGTGTGTGTGTGTGTGTGTGTGTGTGTGTGTGTGTGTGTGTGTGTGTGTGTGTGTGTGTGTGTGTGTGTGTGTGTGTGTGTGTGTGGGCCTCTGTGTGCGTGTGTGCGTATGCATGTATGGATGCATGTATGTATGTATGCATGGTTGTGTGTTTGTGTATGTGTGTGAGTGTGTGTGTGTGTGTGTGTGTCTGTCTGTGCGTGTGTGGATGTATGTGTTTGTGTGTGTCTGTCTCTCTGTGCTTATGTATGCATATGTTTATGTGTGTATGTGTGAAAATGTGAGTGAAGAAAGAAAGAAAGAAAGAAAGAAAGAAAGAAAGAAAGAAAGAAAGAAAGAAAGAAAGAAAGAAAGAAAGAAAGAAAGAAAGAAAGAAAGAAAGAAAGAAAGAAAGAAAGAAAGAAAGAAAGAAAGAACGAACGAACGAACGAACGAACGAACGAACGAACGAACGAACGAACGAACGAACGAACGAACGAACGAACAAACAAACAAACAAACAAACAAACAAACAAACAAACAAACAAACAAACAAACAAACAAACAAACAAACAAACAAACAAACAAACAAACAAACGAAAGAATAGCAGTTCTGAGTGAGTGAGTGAGTGAGTGAGTGACTGAGAGAGCGAGAGCGAGAGAGAGAGAGAGCGCGAGAGAGAGAGAGAGAGAGAGGGGAACAGGACGTGCCCTGCCCGAGAAAGTTACGAAAAATGGGGGAAGGGTCATCAGGAGCGACAGAGAGAGTCAGGTCTAAAAGAAAAATCGGGGCCAAGGATATGAGGCTTGAACCGTACTTCCTGTCAGGAGAAACTACAGGAAGTACAACGCAAAGAGGCTGAATATACTGTAAAGAGACAGGCATGCACAAATCTGCACGTCTACAAATCCTCACGTGGAGAAAAACAACAAATCACACAGTCACACACAGTCATGGACATACACACACACACACATAAAAACAGAAACACACACATACCCGGTGTCACACACACACACACACACACACACACACACACACACACACGCTCAGACACACACGCACATATGCACACACACAGTGTCACAAACACACACGCACACACAGTGTCACACACACACACACGCGCACTGACGCACAAAACCACAAACACAGTGTCACACACACACACACACACACACACACACACACACACACACACACACACACACACACACACACACACACACACACACACACACACACACACACACACACACACACACACACACACATATACACACACATTCTCGCTAGCAGCAGTTGCCATTCCCAAAGGTGTGCTGCCCGGAGAGGGAAGCCAACACCGAGCCAGGCGGAGGAACATCCGCGGACCCTGAGAAGAGCCTCTTTGTAGCGTCGCACCCTGCTGTCTTTAACAAGCCCTGCCCGGTGACACCCACCAGACCCCGGGACTGATCCCAGAGCTGCACATGGCCGCCAGGGCCTGGGGGTCCGCTGTCTGGGGTCCCAGAGTCACTCCCATCCCGCCTTCCCCTTTTTCCAGAGCTCGGGGGGGAAAAAGATGTGTGCAGGAAGCAGACACTATAAATACGTAGGACGTCATTAGCGTTCATGTCGGGAGCGGGAAGAGGGTGTGTGCTCCTTTTGGGGGACTTTTGGATCGCATTAGAAGACACACAAGAGTGTATTGTATAGAGGGGCTTGCAACTTATACTGTGAATCGTATGTAGTGGACATTATTAGTACTGAAGACGTACTATTTTTTGTTCTACATTCCCCTTCCTCTCCACTCAATATTTTGAGACACTCAAGAAATGATGTTTGTATTATTCTTTATTGTTATTATTGCGCCTATTCTCAGACCTGATGTGTGTCAAAATAATTATTGTAGGAGGAGAAAAACCAAACTCTAGCTTGTACAAAAATCTTGAGGAATCCTTAAAAAAACAAACCACAATTAATATAAGTTCTGTCTCTCCAAACGACCCGAATACCTCGAATCACTGCGCAAACCGAAACAAATTGTCTAACGGTAATCGAATAGCCTATTAGATTGTACAACTCCAGCCATCATAGCGCCATAAACGGCATGCGTCTCCAACGTATTAGCGCAGCTATTCGGCTTGTGAAATTGGGTATTAAACAGCGTGACTGGCCTGGAGGAAATAGACATTGGCCTATAAAACCCAACATCAGCTCTTTTATTCTCTCCGCACGATCAGAGCGAGAGACAGACAGGGAGGGAGAGAGAGAGAGAGAGAGAGAGAGAGAGAGAGAGAGAGAGAGAGAGAGAGAGAGAGAGAGAGAGAGAGAGAGAGAGAGAGAGAGAGAGAGAGAGAGAGAGAGAGAGAGAGAGAGAGAGAGACAGAGAGACAGAGAGAGAGAGAGAGAGAGAGAGAGGGAGAGAGAGCGAGAGATAGAAAAGAGGGAGAGAAAAGAGGGAGAGAAAAGAGAGATAGAGAGAGCATGCGAGAGAGTGAGAGAGCAAGAGAGGGAGAGAGAGTGAGAGCGAGAGAGCGAAAGTGAGAGAGAAAGCGAGATTGTGAGAGGAAAAGACATTACACAGCGATAGCGTGCCTTTCCCCCTGGCTGCGCCCTACACCAGCGCACGCCGGTGGAGTGCAACATGACTAATCAGAAGGGTCAGAGTCTTGATTTGGGACCCTCCCGCGACCATGACTGTCACACGCTCCGGAGGACGGCTCCTTTGATTACCGCGCCCCGTGTCCCCCCCACCAGACCCCCCGCCGGAGCAGTGGCAGCGCTCTGGGCAGGGCGAGGACGGGCCAGGGGCCACATGCTGGCCCCTGGCCCCCCTCCTCTCTATGGGATGACAGGGCCAGACACAGTCAATGGACGCCCAGGGGCTATGCCGAGTCTTGTCGTTTTGCCTCATCGTTTCTATAGCGACCGTCCCCCCCGTTTTTATTGAAGGGGTTTCAATTGGAGCGATGGGACTGTCAACAAACTTCTTTGAGGAAAATGTTTGGCACCATATTTTTTGGAGCTTTCACCAATTGCAAAGGTAGTGCAGTTGTTTTTCAAAGCCCCCCGCGGACCACTCTGCCCCACTACAACGCTGGTGCTGTAAGGGCCGCCATGAAAGGAGGGAGAAGGACTCCAAAGACCTCAGCGTCTGCAGAAGGCCGCTGATACAGGAGCCTTTGAACACACTTTGGCATACATTTGGAGGAAACGCTTTTTATTATTAAGCTGTACTCTCACATATACATATTTAGATATATTCATGTTTTCTTTCAAAGACCGTACTCTTTTCAAGTTTGAGGCCATTCAATATTAGGAAACTCTGGTCGGAGTCGCTCATGCTCGCTCCGACGGTAAATTGAAAAGCAGAACCCCATAATCCACCAATTGTCAGCGGGTAGCTGTAGCGCGCTCCACGCTGACAGAACGGTTAGACGCTTGCGCTCTCAAAGATGGACCTTGTATTGCGGGGAGCGGTTCCAATGTTTACCTGTTCAAATCAAAAGGATCGTTCATGTCATGGTGCCAAGCTACGACTGCTGTGAAATGCTGGTGTGAGTGCTGCTGTTAGTCAGGTCATAACGCTGGTCATTACTGTACATATATTCTGCCTTTCAAATAACTCTCAGGGAAGAGCAAGGAGGGAAGGAAGGAAGGAAGGAAGGAAGGAAGGAAGGAAGGAAGGAAGGAAGGAAGGAAGGAAGGAAGGAAGGAAGGAAGGAAGGAAGAAAGAAAGAAAGAAAGAAAGAAAGAACGAAGAAAGAAAGAAAGAAAGAAGAAAGAAAGAAAGAAAGAAAGAAAGAAAGAAAGAAAGAAAGAAAGAAAGAAAGAAAGAAAGAAAGAAAGAAAGAAAGAAAGACAGACGGACCGACGGACCGACGGACCGACGGACCGACGGACCGACAGACGGACAGACGGACCGACGGACAGACGGACAGACGGACAGACGGACAGACGGACAGACGGACTGAAGACGGTGCATCTGTTGAGGAACAGAGGCAGGCCTGTGTCTGTGAAGCCATCAGGGCCTCTGTCTGCAGCACATCTCCGCCAAGCGTCTGATTCACTTTGAGTTTGTGGAGTGCGGCAGAGTTTCCCCTTCATGTCTGCCTGTCACAGGGACCGCCGCATGGGACGCGGACGGCATGGAAAGTGTGAATATCAACCGGAGATTGGGACAGTAGTGTGTCTGGATGCTTTCAAAGGACAATTCATAAGCTGAAAGCTTATAACACAAAGGCAGCTGTGATATGGAGACTTTGAGATAATGTCTCTGAACTATGAAGTCTGTCATTTGGCTCTTTAGAGAAAAAAATACACAATCTGCTAAGCAACAGATGGGAGAACTAACTTTATGATTTGTTGGAACTTAGCGATTATTTATCTGGAACTCTACAGTGGCTAATTAAATAATAAATTGATTAATTCAAATAATGATGCTCACTTAAAAAATCTGCTATATCACTGCAGAACCAGACCTAATGATCTGGGCACTGCCTGTCTGCCTGCATGCCTGCCTGTCTGTCTGTCTGTCTTTGTGTGTGTGTTAATGCACGCATGTATGTTTGTGTGCATGTCGTGTGTGTGCATGTGTGAGTAGGTGCGTGTTATTGCATGCATGTTTGTGTGTGTGTGTGTGTGTGTGTGTGTGTGTGTGTGTGTGTGTGTGTGTGTGTGTGTGTGTGTGTGTGTGTGTGTGTGTGTGTGTGTGTGTGTGTGTGTGTGTGTGTGTGTGTGTGTGTGTGTGCGTGTGTGAATCAGTGCTGGCATCGGAGCCTACCAGCCACAACACTGGGACCCTTGTGAGGATGCATTATTCAGACTGCTTCCCAAATTCCCAACAAGTGTGCACCGCTGGCCCACTCGTATGACATGTTACCGGGCAGCTGGCGCTGCCCTACGCCATAAGCCGGCCTTCTCTTCTGGCCAGGGGCTCCACACAGCTTCACCACTGCCTCAATAGATTCAATTAAATGTACGGGCTAACATAAGCTTTGTGTTTAGCCAATTAGTGTCTGTGTTGGGAAGTTGATACACAGGATTTACTCGGGATATGTGTGTGTGTGTGTGTGTGTGTGTGTGTGTGTGTGTGTGTGTGTGTGTGTGTGTGTGTGTGTGTGTGTGTGTGTGTGTGTGTGTGTGTGTGTGTGTGTGTGTGTGTGTGTGTGTGTGTGTGTGTGTGTGTGTGTGTGTGTTTTGAAGCAGGACGTGCAGTACAATGTAAAGTCTGGGAGGTCCAGGAAGGAAGGAAATCCTGCACACAAAATGGCCACGCCGAGACGAAAAGAAAGGAACTCTGTTTGATTGTAAAGGCTACGAAATGGACTTCAGCGAACATTGTACACTGAGCATTGGGTAAACCTGTGGCCACATCTTGAGCACAAAATAAACAGTATTTTAAGTCTGTTGACAAGCTTTTTCGGAAACAATCTCTGAAACACTTGAACTAATCTTCGTACAAATGTCTCTTAATACCATTAAGATATTCCATCATAGTCCAAAAAGGGTATGCAATTCAATCAATTCGAGGTCTGCATGGAATGTGTCTCACTCTAAGAGGGTTCTTCCAATCATTGAAACTACTTTGGCATTCTGCTAAATAGTGAGGGGGCTGAAGGAAAATCTCATTCAGTCTTTGTAATTGAAATGGGACTCACAGAGGCAGATCACACTGCATTGGAAAGGGATTCTAATGCGACAAACTAATCCAACTCAATCTGACGCATTACACACGCGCTTAAACAGAATCACACAGCGCACCTTTCCTCGCACACTCATGCATTAAGCATTAACTCGAAACAGACACACAATCAGCAACGCGAATACAAACACCACCATCGCATGTGTAGGATGTGGACACACTCAACAGCTATGCCACTGAATTAGGTGTCACAAAAACGACAACGGCAATTACATCCTCGTGAACAGGGTAGTATAAAAAGAAGTCTGTCTGCCGGTCGGAGTGTGTGATTAAAACACCAGCGAGAAATCCCTTCAGAGTTCACTTACTTGGGAACAGAGAAGACCTCTTTAGTCTTAAACAGAGAGAGAGAGAGAGAGAGAGAGAGAGAGAGAGAGAGAGAGAGAGAGAGAGAGGGAGAGAGAGAGAGAGCTTTAATCTTTAGCGGAGAGGGCTCTCTTCAGCCTTAAACAGAGAGAGAGCTCAGCTTCATTTCAACCAATTAAAAAGCCAATATGAGATTCTCCCGTTCTCATATTTCTTCCTCATGTAACCTTTTGCACAGTTTCCTTCTGTCAAGTTGACACCATTTGTATCTCTCTCCCACATGTTCACACTCTGAAATCTACACCCACGATATGGACGGAAAGCCAATATATATTAGAGGGTGACCGGGATGAAACTGTGTTGATAAAGACTGCTCTAGAAAACCCCCAATCAGTGACTCTCACTGTGTTCAGGTTAACGAGAAACGGGAGAAAAAGACAGCACAGCGCTGGTTAGATGAGCTATGGTCGTTATCCTTTCTGCTTCATCAGTGTGGGAGAGTGTTGGTCTTTGAGGGGAGGGTGGAGGGGAGATGGGGGTGGGGGTTGGGGTGGTGTTGCATGGGTTGGGTTTGCTAAACTTGTTGGCAGCAAGGCGTTGAGAGTAATGGACAGAACATATGCAGCTACCTTAGGGAGGCAGGGGAGGAAATAAAAACAAAGAGAGAGGGAGGAGGGAGGGGGAGGGTGAAGGGGAGAAAGGGGGAGAGAGGCAGAGAAGCAATAAGGGGGTGGGGGGATAGACAGTGGTTCAAGCGCAACAACAACAAAAAACAACAACATCATCAAAAGTGATTTAGCGGGTGCTTTTGTCCAAAATGTCCGACCAAATAAAATGTGAGAGCTGTGCGGATGTGATTGGGTAGAGAGCTGCAGGGGAGAGAGGGAGGGTTAGATACAGTAGGTTGATGTGTAGGGGCTATCTCAGTTCAGAGACCGAGAGGGGTTATAGCAACCATGCCAGCAGAGGGTCGTGGGCTGGGGAGCCTGCAGCGTTCAACGCCGGCCTGTTGGAGGCAGCTGGGAGGGTTTGATTCATGGTCCCATTATCTCCAGCCATGTAGCCTGTGCACTGCTGACGCATGGGTCTGAAACTAAAAGGCATATTGTATAAGTGCATGTGGGAAAGGAGGCAGGCCCCCATGCACTGACTAATAACTGTCCTGGGAAGGTTTCAGCAGTTGTAGGTCAGTATATAGGCTTTGTGTGTTGCTTGCTGTTGTTGTTGCTGTTGTTGTGGTGGGAGCCTGTGCAGTGTGTGTGTGTGCGCGTTCGTGCGTGCGTGCGTGCGTGTGTATGTGTGTGATATTGCATGCGTATACGAATGAATGTGTTCACTCAACTGTCTGGTGTGTGTGTGTGTGCGCGCATTTGTGTGTGTTTGTGTGTGTGTGTGTGTGTGTGTGTGTGTGTGTGTGCGTGTGTGTGTGGGCATGTGCTTCTGCGCATGCATGTGCGTGTATGCATACATGCGTTTGCTCAGTCGCGTCGATCGTGTCTGTGTGAGTGTGGTGTGTGTGTGTGCATGTACGCATGCGCGTGTGTATGCATGCGTGTGTGTGTGAAAGTGTTCGCTCAGCTGTGTGTGTGTGTGTGTGTGTGTTTGCGTGCGTGCGTGCGTGCACCAGGACACGGCCCCATGGCGAGCCCCTTACGGTTGTGTGTTTCCATCTGAACTGCGGCGGTCTTGAGATTACTAGACAGGAAAGGGAAGAGGACGGGACCCTTCAGGTCATCAACCCCCCCCCCCCCCCACACACACACACACACACAAACACACACACACACACACACACACACACACACACACACACACACACAGTCTACCCTCCCCTCTCCCCCAAGCCCCCAGCATATGCAAACTCACCCCCTTCTGAGACCACCACCGGTAATGTATCAGAGGAAAAAGCAACCACACACACACACATTTACACAAGAGACCTTAGCCTCAATGTAAACAATCACAAAACGATGACCAATTAAACACTGATACACACATCACACACACACACACACACACACACACACACACACACACACACACACACACACACACACACACACACACACACACACACACACACACACACACACACACACACACACACACACACACACACACACAGGGTTCTGACCAACCCCATGGGTTTTAGAGCAACTCTATTTTCGCTGCATTTAGCACAATTCCTCTGCTCTCTTTCCATCACCCTAATTTGACAGCTCCGAGGGATTTACTGCGACCACCAACACGTAAAGTCTCAGACGTGCTTCTGTACCAGCAGGTCTGTGGATATGAGCATGTTAAAGCCTCACAGACACGCACATGGGCTGGGTAGCATGTGACTAACATTTACTCCACACATAAAGTCATTTACTGGCAGGGAATTTTCCCTTTCAGACATTGCAATTCTCCTCGAGGTTCGAAACGGGTAGCACAACTTAGGGATACCTAGGGAGCTACTTCTAAAAGTATTTTTAAGGACCATTTTAAGGAGCATTAGTTTTCAGGAGTTTGTCTCGAAACCGAACATCTCTGGGTTCAAACACTGAATGTCTTTCATCTACTGGTAGGCTGAACCTGCTAAAATGCTGTACCACGAGCTGCTCCTTAATGACATATCCAACTCACAGAGGATAAAAGTGTCTGCGACATGACTAAATAGCAATAGATTCTGCGTTGTACCCTTCCTTACAGATTATTTTAAAATCCTTCCTTGCATGGAGATGCATTACGATTTTTAGGGTGTGCTGCGCATTTACCCAGAATAATACCCACCTCTGTGTCGCTAGGCAATGCAAATTACATGAATACTAGGTTACATTTACATGACTGTATGCTTCGTGAACACTACGGAATCATTACCATGTGATCCATGCAAATTATCCATGCACGATATATTCATACATATGAATGTGTCAAAATAATTGATACACAAGACAGCATGTGGAGGCAAGAACTAAATCGATAGGCTATTTAATCCAGTGGGGCGGTAGACGGGGGAGTTTGTACGTGAGGTCGGGTGTGATTTCACCGCGGGTTCAGGAAAGGAAAGTATCTGAGGGAACACTTAAGGCTCAGAGGAACCCTGGATCATACATTAGCCGGAGCCATTTCTCCCCTCCAGAATCAGGCCATGGAAGGATTTTACCATCCCTCCCCTGGGCGCTTATCTCACAACTCGTTCTCTAAACCCTGCACTCGTTCCATCGGCGGTGTTGATGATGATAATGGCCGAGTCTCAGCGATGCTTTGCAGGTCGACACCGCAGGGAGATGAGATGGAGGAAGAAAAAGCCTCATGTGAAAAGTGTTCCGAGTATCTTGAGATTTGTTCCTCTCCGCGAGACATTTCTAAGAGTGAGTGTCATTTTGTTGGCCCGTGGCGGGCCAAGATAAACACCAGTGTCCGTCGGAGCCTTCTATCTCTGGCTGTAGTGGGCCATTATGTAAGATGGGCCTTGGAAATCTCGGCGACATTATCCCTGCAAGGTTTCCCTCTGCCTGACAAACCCCTGAAGAGGCACCGACTTAAACATCTCAGTGGCACCTAAAGAAAGTTCTGGGTAACTTTTCCGATCACTTTTACACCCAACTTTAAAACCCGGAGGGATATGCAGTGACATTTGCACAAAAAAAGGGTTAGGGTTAGGGTATTTCCGACAAATCCTGTGCAGAGGTTATGTGAAACACCGGAAAGTACGGGGAGTATTCCAAAGGCCAACGGTGGCACCAATGATTGTGTTCCCTGTTTAGGGCTCTGTTTTGTTATGTTTCCCGCTACCTTAGAGGTGCGGTACGCGCCGTCCAATGAGGAGCGCTCTGAGCTCGGGTCCCGCAGATCAGCGGCAGAGATCTGCACTCCGGAGTTCACCTCCGGGGCCTCATTGTTCCCCAGCATTTCCTAAACCTCAGAGGAATTCCTCCTCCAGGAAATATTGGTTTACAAGAGACAGCACCGGGCCTATTCCCGAGTCCCACGTAGCAGGACCTCCACCCCCGCCGACAGCAGCAGCAGCACCACCTCCTCAACCCCCTTGGCTCCTTATCTGCAACCCTTCTCCACCGCTGCAGCCGCCGTGCCCCCCTGTTGATAACCCCCCACCACCACCGCCATTCTGGCCATATCTCGTCTCCACCTCCTGCGGTTGTGCCCCCCCGTCCCGTCCCTATCCACCCGCCCCCCTTAGCAGGGGCCAGGACTTGTGGGGAGGCAGTTACAGCCTTCAAAAAAATCCTCTAGGCCCATAGACACATACGCAGAGTAGCAGGAACCCACACACACACACACACACACACACACACACACACACACACACACACACACACACACACACACACACACACACACACACACACACACACACACACACACACACACACACACACACACAGACACACACACACACACACAGTACGAGACAAGAAGCTCTTTGAGATCCGGAGTGGAACCCAGAAGACCTGCGGGCTTTGAAGGACGACCTCTCCGAGACCTCTCGGCTGGAGAGCAGCTGAGGGCCGACTGAAGTGAGAGAGGTGGGATGAACAGGCGGAGGTCATGAGGACTTAAGAGTGTGTGTGTGTGTGTGTGTGTGTGTGTGTGTGTGTGTGTGTGTGTGAGTGTGTGTGTGTGTGTGTGTGTGTGTGTGTGTCTTTATGAGCAATAGAGAGAGAGCGAGAGAGAGAGAGCGAGAGAGAGAGAGAGCGAGAGCGAGAGAGAGATAGAGGGAGGGAGGGAGAGGGAGAGAAAGCACAGCCCATGAATGGTTATTATATGTGCCTGTTTGATCAGATGAAAGCGATCGCTGTGACCTTTCGCACCGAGTGGGACTTTCTCTGGGGGCCTTTGATCTTACAGCGCGTCCCCCACTACGATGTTGGCCAGGACCTTCCAGATAATGACCGTTAGACGTCTGCCTGTCTGCCTGTCTGTCTCTCTGTCTGCCTCTGTTGTGTCTGTCTACGACCCGCGCTCTCTGCCAGCCTCTCCCTTTGTCCCTGGCTGCGGCTGTCCTACATCGGTGGCACGCAGCTAAATCCACAAACAATCTCTCCTTTGCTGTCCCCCAGATTCTAATCTGATGCTTCATCCAGCCCGGCCCGTGCACACATAGCCAGGCCCAGGGCAGACCAGCCTCTTTAAAGACCAATGCATTCTCACAATGAACCCCCTCTATTCCCCGCACCGCAAGGGTGCTCCTGCTGGGGGCTGGTGGTGTGTGTGTGTGGGGGGGGCGGGGGGTTAGGCTATGAAACCCAACCGGGACAGAGGATCTCAGGCCCAGAAGAAGAAGAAGAAGAAGAAGATGAAGAAGAAGAAGATGAAGCCCCCGACCCCTGGTGCTGGACCTGCCGTGCCTCCATTCCATTGGAACCATCTGTGAAGCCATGGTGGTGTGTGTAAGGGAGAGAGAGAGTTTGTGTGTGTGTGTGTGTGTGTGTGTGTGTGTGTGTGTGTGTGTGTGTGTGTGTGTGTGTGTGTGTGTGTGTGTGTGTGTGTGTGTGTGTGTGTGTGTGTGTGTGTGTGTGTGTGTGTGTGTGTGTGTGTGTGTGTGTGTGTGTCTGAGAGGGAGAGAAAGAGAGAGTTTTTGTGTGTGTGTATGTGCGAGAGAGAGAGAGAGAGAGAGAGAGAGAGAGAGAGAGAGAGAGAGATAGAGAGAGAATGTGTGTGTGTGTGTGTGTGTGTGTGTGTGTGTGTGTGTGTGTGTGTGTGTGTGTGTGTGTGTGTGTGTGTGTGTGTGTGTGTGTGTGTGTGTGTGTGTGTGTGTGTGTGTGTGTGTGTGTGTGTCAGTGTGTGCGTGTGTTTGGGTGTGTGTGTGTGTGTGTGCGTGGATAAGGGGGTACAAGGGGAGAGGAATGCGGTACACATACATATGTGGTCCAGGAAATAGCTTTCTAAATGACACAAAACACAGCCAGTTCCCCCCCCCCCCCCCCCCCCCCCCAAGCCCCCCCTTCTACTGCAGCATTCCCACAACAGAACAGAAGAACCACTATCTTCTTCAAGGGGACATAGAAAAAAAAATTAAAAATACACACGCACAGGCTGATAGGTGATTCAAGGACTATATATATATATATATATATATATATATATATATATATGTGTGTGTGTGTGACCATCAATTTGTCACTGATAAAATATAGATAAAAAACATTTGATAACACATCCTGTGAACTGCTTGCGTCCTAATGTAGGAGTTTCATAACATGTTCAATGTTTCCATGTCGAAATGGAGTTGTTAGTTGTTATCGCTAAGTGCCCCTCTTCGCTATCACGACATCTGTTGAAGGCCTATTATATTTGTAATAACATTTGGGAGAGGGAGACAACTGCATGATAGTGGCTGCACCGCTGACATGACATGGCTATACTGCAGTGTATAACCATAGCTGTGGATAACCCAGAGCAGCCCCCCAGCGAATCAGTTATGGATATCTCTCCGCAGCTGTGCGCCAACTCGAATGTTTTTTATTTAAAGTCCACCTGTGACCTGTGCCATCTCTGGCAGCGATCTGCCTTTCGGGCACCTTGATTCACAGCTGGTGAAGGGACCCCATTGGGCGCCCCCTTTATGTGTGTAAGAAACGAGTTATTCTAAGCTGCAGGATTTTGGCGTCTCTGTTCATCGGGCACTTACATCAATACGATCTGGTTGTATTTGTGTGTAACGTATACACAGACATACGGTTGATGCATGACACGGGTGAAATAGAAGGCAAGACATCCATTCATCAGTCAGCTATCCTATCTCCTCAAGGCCATTTAAATTTCACACTTTTATTTGAAATATCAATTGCACTTTGCTGTAGTAGCCTGTAGTTCAGTGTGGTTTGTGTTTAGTATGTTAAACTCATCGCAGGGACTCGAACCTGCAGCAGCAGCCTCCTGTTAGGTTGGCATTGCTGTGCAGCACAGTGGAGCAGGTCTCGGGAAGCTCTTTATGCTCTGTGCATACTAAGTAGGCGAGTGGATGTTTTTTTTTGTTTTGATGCTGCTGCCATTCCTGCAGAGGAGCGACGTGATGCTTAAGGTTTTTTTTCCCTCTAGGCAAAAGTATTCAAAAAATATAAATAAAATACATGTTGCACTCACCGATAAGAACTCAAGCGTCCCGACATAGTCCCGTTCGGTCTGCAGGAGTTCATTCAAAACACAAACTCGCAATCGGAGCTGTTTCTCCAAGTCTTTCCCGCTTTCAGCCCTGTGTTCACTTTTGTTTTCTTCCGTCATGTTAAAGCGAGGGATGAACAAAAAATGGGGAAATGTGTCCTGCGGCACTTCTAACTTTCTACAAAGCGATCATCAGAGTTAAAATGACAAGTAGTGTCAGGTTATAGCGGCATGGTTGAAAATGAATGGGAGCAGCGGTCACTGCTGTAATCTACTGCAGTTCAAATCCACGAGAAACTCCTGGAACACTGGAGGAAAAGGGAAAAGTTGAATGAAAACTCCAAAAGTAGCTACAGGTTACACGACAAGGGGTTTGATGGTGTTTCACACGACTGAGAGTCCTCCTGTAAAACAACGGTTTTCTGGACACCAGTCAGAAATCTAGATCCACATGACTCCCAAATCCCTCATCCTAATCCTGCCTCCTTCCAGCCTACAATGGGGAGAGGGAGAGGGGCAGGGGGAGCCAAGTGTGGGGAGAGCCGTGCAGTGGTAGGCGACCACCACCTCTGTCCAATCTGAACCAAACGGGGAATGTTTATAGCCTTAGTAAATTCATCCCCTTGCTACAGGCATCCATTAGCTCAACAGATAGTACAGTTGACAAACTAAAAAATGGACAGAGAGTAAAAGTCACCAAGATAAGTCAATTAAAGTCAATTTATCCAAGCCCGTTATTTGACACGTTGAGAAAACTATTCAGACACGCTTGTGCTACTACAGCTCCCAACATGCTGGCACAGGGTTAGCTGAGGGCTGGTCCTGTTTGGCTGATCGCAAAGGTTAATCATCAAGAAAAAAAGAGGTTTATATTCATTAGTGGGTCGTAGCCTACTCATGCTCACCCTAATAGCCCAGGCTACATAATTGAACATGTCGTTATTGCTTAAACGTATCCGAATGCGACATCAGACGGTTAACTTTAGCATCTCTAATTAACGCAATTATAATTCAATTCAATTACAATTACAATTTGTTATCACAAACATGTGGGGCACATGGACCTTGCATTAGCCCCTGGCTTTTTAGTTCATTTAAAATGCATTAAATTGCTCACACGCACGCACACGCACGCGCGCGCACACAGACACACACACACACACACACACACACACACACACACACACACACGCACACGCACACACATAAGCGAATAAACACACACACACACACACACACTTCTTTGAACTAAGTTGCTGTTTTGTGATCAAACCAAACACATGAATTGTTGGCATAGCGTTGTTTAAATCAACAATTAAAATGTACCCGAGAGCAAGCATGCAAATAGCTGCTGTTACTTCGGAGAGGTGAGAGGAATACGTATACATTGGGAAGTGCAACCTTGTTATGTACTATACTCTAGTGGCTATCATTGGTACTGCGTAGCTTTGGTTTATTTGCTCATGGTTAAACACTGTGGTGTGTATTGTATACCACCAGGGGGCACTGTTACTGCATTACTGCAGTGGATGAAGGGCGGTGCCCTTGTTTCATTTTTTTACTTATTGAAAAAACTACTTGTACACAAAATCCTCGTTCTTTCGCCAACCGATGACGTGTTAAAGTGATGCAAAACGTCAGTTGTGACACTTGAACCTATTGTAAGTTAGAACTTATTTGACAAAGTTTCATAAAATTGTTTCTTTCCCGCTACGCCAATATGAGCCTCAATGTGTTGAATCGGTGGACTGTCCTAGTAGAGGTCTCTTCCATGCGCGGAACGGGGGGGGGGGGCTTTCGGGACTGAAGCCCCGGATCATTTTTAAGCTTTTGAATTTCATTGCCATCTACTGGAAAGGACATGCAACAGCATGGATAATACTTTGCTACAAAATCATCTGCCTATTGTTGGCTAAGCACAGTGGGCACACCACTTCTAAATTACAAAAAAGCAAACAAACATCAAACAATCCATCTCTGCAATCCTACTTTCCATCTACTGAAAGTTAGTCTCAAATTTCAAGTCTTAATTTTGCTATTGTAGTTTTCAAAAAAGTAGTTATTGTTTCTTTCCATTAAATAGTATTAACTTGAGCAGGCCCTGCAAATGTAGGCTATGAACTAGAAGGGATTTTCGATTTGCCAGTGTCCAGCAGGTCAACCTAAAATGGACTAAATGCAGGAAATCGCATCTTTGTGTACCGGAAGTACACAAAGTCTGGCTCCGCCACTGGTCTCTTCAACTTCCCATATATTATAATATCTATTTTATATGTAATATCTTTTTCTCAGACTTATTCATAGTTCAGTTCAGTGTTGCTGAAAAAAATGTGATTAAGATAAGCCATCCTTAGTGAAGGGGATGTTTTGATAACATTGTCTTATATAATATAATATATAGGCTGGAATCAAAATTAAAAAATTGCCTGATATGTAGCCTTTACTGAAGAGAACAGATGTTTATCATCTGTGTGTATGTTTGTGTGTGTGTGTGTGTGCACGTGCGTGCGTGTGTGTGTGTGTGTGTGTGTGTGTGTGTGCGGTCATATGTTAAAGTCAATTTAGATTTATCTTTATTCATTAAGAGAGAGGGCGAAGCATTGAGATCGTATAGGCAAGATTAGGAGGTTTCAGTTACAATTTATGAGCTTTCTTTCCCATTACCTATTTACAATAAACTAAATTAATGGTAAGTAATGCAGGGTTTTTACCTCTGGTTTGGATAGGGCTCTGGAGCGTTATTTCTGTGCTTATTTTATGTGGGCTCTATAAATTGTACTTCTTGACTGTAATGTTTGAAATGCTGATGACTAATCGGCATGTTTAGAGTCTGAAGTAGTTAATCTTCACAGAACCTCAGCCCAGTGAGATTTATCACATAGTTCTACACAGTATCACTCTCTCCATGCTATTATTTGGGCGTGGCCCATCCCTCTCCTGCTAGGGGTTCACACGCACCAAGAGACCAAACTACACAATGTGGCGCATAGGGCCCCGGTTAACGAGCGGGGCCCGCCTGGCAGTTACAGAGACAACGATCCAAAATGGCCCCCGATCCGCTGCCTTTTATCTGCGCTTCTTCCCGTTCCAAGTCCGCTCGGGTCCACCCAGGCATGTCGCCGTCGCCGACACATCGCCTGTCTCCTCGCAGATGAAAAGCGAGCGAGCCGCAGATGTGGGAGAGAAAGCCCTGTGTGACTCATGTTTCAGTGTGATCCTCCTTTTGTTTTCTGTTTGCGTTCGTTTCATCTCAGAGCGATCCTTATCCGCACCCAGGGTCTGGCGTTGTCAAAGATGTTGGAGATTAAGGCCCCCGCCAAGCAATCAGGGTAATCTATCAACAATTAGAATCAGACGATCAACAGCCATCGAGGGAGAGAGACAGCGAGAGAGGGAGAGAGAGAGAGAGAGAGAGAGAGAGAGAGAGAGAGAGAGAGAGAGAAAAAAAAGCCATAGTAGGCTTATCTGGAGCAGTAGAGAACGTTTTAAATGACTTCTACATTTCCACTTGATTGGCTTGTGACTCATGTCTTCGCCTGCGATCGGTGACCCCGGTGACCCGACCTGCCGACCCTCTCCCCCGGCCCCCCTCCTCCACGGAGGGTTTATGGCAGCTTACAGACTGCTGCCCCTCCCCTCCACTGTCACCCTGAGGGTGGGGGTCAGACCAGACTATAGAGGTCAAGTAGGGCGTTTGGGAACACAACGAGCTGCAGTGACCGACGCATAGACACACACACACACATGCACACGCACACAGATCAATCACATGCAAACACATCAACGCTCGCTCTCTACCACACATACACACTACCCAAACACACACATAAACACTACTTTCACCATTACCACACACACACACACTACTTTCACCAGTACCACACACACACGTCATACACCAGTACCACACACACAGACACGCACACACATCATACGCCAGTACCACACACACCCACACACATATGTCACACACCAGTACCACACACACACACACACACACACACTCAAACACACATCAAACGCCAGTACCACACACACCCACACACACACACACACACACACACACACACACACACACACACACACACACACATGTCAGACACCAGTACCACACGCACACACACACAAACACACACACAAACATACACCACTACCGCAGACAGACATAAACACATCATACACCAGTACCACACACACATACAGACACACACACACACACACACACACACACACACGTCATACACTAGTACCCAAACACCGTACCTAAACCAACCCCCAAAAAGTATATCAAAGAGCCCATTCATGCTCCTGACTCCGGCTGCCCTGAGGGAGAGGGGGAACGCAGAGTTGTGTTCCAACACATATGTCTGTCCAATTAGATACACACAAATTCTGTGTATAGATATATTTACAAATAATATGCTGCTGCTCTACATTCAACACTATCACCTCTGTGAGACAGATATGTCCTCTATCTATCTCTATCTACCTATCCCAAAAACCGCCGGCATAACCCCCCACACCCCCTCCCACCCACACCCTCCCACCCACCCACCCCCCCACCCACAACCCCCCACCCGCACCCTACCACCCAAGCCAGTGCCATGCCCTCATGCAGGTCTGCGCACCCGGTTGGTGTATGTGTCTGTGGTAGTGGCGTGTGTGTGTGTACGTATGTGCATGCATGTGTTTGTGCATGTGTGTGTGCATATGTGTGTGTGTGTGTGTGTGTGTGTGAGTGCGTGTGTGCATATGTGTGTGTGTGTGTGTGTGTGTCTGTGGTGTTTGCGTGCGTGCGTGTGTGTTTAAAACAAACACATGGGCGAACCACCGTGCCCTCTGCCAGAGCGATGGCGGCGACTGTCCGCGCCATGGCCGACCGACCCCACGTAAGAGGGCTTGGACCGTGCCATTTTACCCTCCCCGCAAACCCCCCGAACATGGTATAGTCCTCCAGAGCGAGGCGCTGTATGAATATGCTACTGTGTTCTGCTGTCAGGGTACTCATAAACACTTCAGGGCCCGGGTGTATTTTATTGCTCTTAGAAAAACGTAAAAGGGCTTAGTGAACGTCAAGGAGCTCTTGTCTGAGTGCGTACATGAAGTCCAGCTGAGGCTGTGTTCAAAAACAGGGGAAGGGACGAGCCTGACAACGGTGTGCACTCGATCTGAGATAATTACAGCGGCGGCGGTAATGGTCCAGGTCGAATTAAGGATTGCTTACGAAGTATGCAACTACATCTATATGTTTATATAAAGCCAAAATGTGTGAAAAATGAGCTGATGATGTCTTGAAGAGTGAACAGGAGTCTAGGAACCTGCTCAACGCAGCTCCATGTATGTTCAGGCAGAGCCTCAGCTCCATGTATGTTCAGGCAGACACTCAGCTCCATGTATGTTCAGGCAGACACGAGAGGTACTTCCAGTGCACTGGATGTACCTCGTGGCGCACTCAAAATGATCTAAAATTTGAGTGTGGACAGATGGACACTTTCCACCCTCAACGGCCGCCATCTTGTCTACGTAGCGGAGGGGGCGGGAACTTCAAATGTTTTTGAGTTGATTAGTAATATACAGTGATAACATAAATACAGATAAAATCGATAGAAATTGATTGATGGTAATTTAAATTGATAGCTATTAAAATGATGGGCAAATTATGGAAATTATCAAGCAGAAAAAAAAAAATACCACCGAAGAAGAACTCAAACGGTCAAACTGCAAACTCATTTCCGATAGGTGCGCGAAGGCTGTTTTGACAGTGCACTGTAGAAATGAGAGCACTGTGCCTATAAGTGTACTGTAGGGATAATGAAGTGCACTCAATGTAAGTGCACTTACGTAAGTGTGCGATTTCAGACACAGCATAGGTTCTTATCTTATCTTAAAAGAAGCTTTTAACTTTTACCATGAGAAGGAACACCACTTTGATTAAGTTACCACCTTGAGAAGGAACACTACCTTGAGATGGAACACCACCTAGAGTAAGACACTACCTTGAGTAAGACCACCTTAAGCAGGAACACCACCGTGAGTAGGAACACTACCTTGAGTAGGAACATCACCTTGAGATTGATAACCTCCTTGGGTAAGACACCCCTTGGGTAGGAACACCATATTGAGAAGGAACAACACCTTGAGTAGGAACATCACCTTGAAAATGAATACCACCTTGATTAAGAAAACAACCTTGAGTAGGAACATCACCTTGATAAAAACACCACCTTGTAGTTGTTTTTGTACCTGTGCTAAAATTTTAACCATAACATACAAAACATAAAAGTAGCCCTGGCTACCTATCATTCACTTCAAAACATCTGCATTCACGCCTTCAGTGGCACCCTTGCTACAGTGCCCATGAGCCGACAGCACACCTGTGTTATTATCATAAATCCTGTCAGATGTCAACTTTCCTAGTAGTCGAGGAAAAAGTGCTGCGCTTCCAAAAGTTTATGGCTGTCGGTAATGGTTTGGATTCTACGGAAACATTCCTGTGAATTAGCATTTGGAGACGTGGGCACTGTAAGTAGGGGGGAGATTGTGGGAGGTTTGCGTGTGTGTGGAGGTAGGTGTGCGACTGTGCGTGCGTGTGTGTGTGTGTGTATGTACACTGTAATTGGACGTTAAACAGGTGGTGTGCATGTTGACATTGGCGGGAGGCATGTGAAAAATGTGCCGGTGCCGCGCAATCACAAAGGCCGAGTGCCGGAGAGCGGCCCACTTCAGATGTTTGAACACGCTGTCAGGTGATTAGAGAAGCCCGGATCACACGGAGGCAGGCGTGCTAACAGCCCGAGAGGAATAAAACACACACTCACACATGGATCCCAGGGTATTGACAGAGCCATGTGCTGGCTGGTTATATAACACCACCACTCTGGCTACTACTGCATAAAACCCAGCCATGGTCAACATTGCATGAGATGGCCCTCTGATTGGCTGGGAACCGCACACAGCTGCTGGACGCAGGCCCTGTCGAGGCCGAGGGGCGTCGGTGGCGGTGTGCTGGAATTCACCGAACCCCAACCTGTCCGACCTGAACCGGAATGCGTGAGGAGGCTGCCTCCGTCTCATAACAGCCGATGACTGTAATGGTCTGGAACAATGTCAGGTCAAGCTCCCTAAACCTCACATCGGAGGAAGATGAAGAAGATAATTGAACAGGGAGAGCATCACAACGATGATTAAATCCCGAAAATGTTATTTGGAGGGAGGTTAGGTTAAGTGTTTACCCCTAGTCCTGGGATGAATGCATGTGACTGAAGATGATGTACTAACCTGCAATATAGTGAGTGACCGTCTTTAGTGAAATTACAGAGCCGGAGGGTTGGATAAAATTAGTACTAAGACCTAAGCAACAAAACAAGTCAATAAACACACAACAACAGCAGCAGACATATAAACGCTGAAAATAACCTGTAAGGTTATTCAAGTTTTTTTCTGTTATGACAAATCAAATAGGCAACTCATGCACTGGAGTGTTATTTTTCATACATATAGATTAGATATAATTCGCATCACATTTGACGTTTATTACGTATTTATAGGCGAGTAACAGGCATAATGATATATTTATTATATGCATACACGTTAACGTTAACGAAGCTAAAGATGAATTTATATTTAACAGTTAATAGATTGTTTACTGAGGATACATTTTTCATCCGGCTACTCATGACCAAGTGTGCCAGACATTCAAACGGGGCAAACAAACTTTGCGGGGGGGCAAGAACGACGAGCCGTAAAGATCCTCGTATGGACCCAAAGCCATGAGATGAACACACACACGGACACACACACACACACACACACACACACACACACACACACACACACACACACACACACACACACACACACACACACACACACACACACACACACACACAGGCGCACACCTCCCAACGTCACACACACACACGCACACGCACACGCACACGCACACACCACACACACACACGCGCGCGCACACGCACACGCACACGCACGCAAACACACAACAGTAGTTGCGGGGGTTCCTGTTGTTACACACCCCCTCGCTGACACTCCGGTCACGTGGCGCAGATCCTCCGCGCTTTAAAAAGGGGGCGTGCCCCGTTGCGATTGCCGCCTCGGCTTCAAAGGGTAAATGCTGCCCTTGTGTCAGTCCGCCGACTTCTGCCACCTTTTTGCACCTTCTTGCCATCGGCAACAAGAGAAGTGTTGGGGGGCTGAGAGACCGCCAGAGCCGACGGGACTTTGTTTGTAGACTAATGGCGCCGGGGGACTACCTTCTTGATTTGAAATGGTGTTTATTGATTCATGGTCCGGTTAAGCTTTTTTAAATAAGTTTTTTTGAGGCGGGGGGTGCAGGGAGGGTTACCTACCTCGAAGCAGCATTTTTCCCCCGCAGGTAGACCGACTTGTGAAGGATGGGACTGGACTTTAGGGGGTGCGCTGTCCGCTGCTGGGTCTTACTGGCTGGTGTGATAATCTTCAGTGACATGCAAGTTCCAGTCGATGCTTATCTCTACAACAACCGTTACGTAGGGTGAGTAAAAAAAAAAAAAAATCATTAATGTCTTGTGTAGACCGCCTGTGAAGTCTGCCATCTACACAGAAGCCTGCATGGAGTTCATAGTCAAGGATTTTTTGAAAAGTTGCAAAAGGAGATAGTGTAGGCCTAATTATATGGGGGGGCATAAACTGTATTAACTTTAGTGCTAACAAATGTGATACTTTTTTTATAATAATTTATTTTGTTTGGCAAACATAATAACAGCCAGTTTGTTACAGCAGTGACTGCACTCAAGGTAGAGGTTTTGGTCCAAAGTTGTTGGGTCCTGCCTCAGAAGAATGTTATGGATCACTGATAATTGATAATCATTTTTAGAGGGGAAATTAGGAATGTTCTTACAGGAAAACAGGAAAACCCTCGTACCCCAAAAACCTCAGAAAACAGAACATCTGGAATGCCGGCTGTAGCTCATTCACGCCCTGTTCGGCTGCTTCAGTTATTCATTTAGCATGCTTTCTTTGAGATATCCCTATTTATATACACATTATAGAAGGAAATCAAGAACGTTATGTCTTTATTTTTTGTCTCTCCTTTAATCACAATCACAAAATGTATAATTAAATAAAGAGGTAAGCCTATTCAATGTGTATAAATAGAGCACCTCTCTGCTGAGGAAAATGGAAATTAATAAGTCACTCTATTGAATGGAGTGGCCATGATGTTTGTACATATTATTAAGGCAAATCTGCAGTCCTACTCATAGATATCAAGGAAAATACTTCAACACACACACAAACACCAACCCACACAGCTTTGAGACAATCTTGACCAGTTGAATAATAGACTGATCGTTACAATCCATCCACTATCGCTAATCCTATGAATATTACTTATGCTACTAATGACACAATGTTCTTAGAGAGAGGAGGGAGGGACAGCCCTGGACTGAAAGTGGTGCATTGTAAAGAAGTAGGACTAGGACTTTATCAAGCTTTTTTTGGATGTGAATCATCCATTTGTCTTCTTATATGTTTGTTTCATTCATTAGAATGGTAGATGTTGTTTTATAAATGTAACGACTTTTATCAAAACTTCAAACAACGTAATAGCATTTCCTCAAAGCAGCCTAACTGTAGCATGAAGAGAAGGAGTGCTGGCTCTCAATCATCTGAGAATTTAATATGCTGCTGATAGGAAACACATTTCCCCATACATTATCCACAATAAAAAAAAGTGAATAATACAAACCTTATTTCTGTAAAAGTATGTAGCATGGGGGAGATTTCGATTTCCTAATTTTTGATTCCTGAGACCAGAAGCGCTGTGAAAGCGGTTCAGCCCACGGCAGACACCAGATCCATTTGCCCTGTGTACACACATCTCAGTTTGATGGACCGGAGACATGGCATCGGAAATGATTGGAAGCACAGGGTGGCCGTCCTATTAGCTCCCATTGTCCTGCAGGCCCAGAGCGAGCTCTGCTACTCAAAACAATGGAGCTCTGTTCATCGGGATGGCTTTAAACGCCACAGCTGCTATGCTAAAGTTGCCTTTTTGTTTCAGCCTTTGGTTCAGAATTTTTGACCGAGAGTGATTATAAAATGTCATGTTGTAAGGGATAAGCAAAACCAAAGCAAATGGTTTGTGTGTAGGACCTTTAAACATAGGAAGCACGGTGGCAGCAGCCTTTTGACAGCTGCTTCTCATCCTAAGGAGCAGGATGGTGGTAGGGGGTAGGGGAGGGTGAGGGGGGGGGTTGGGCTACGCTAACTCTCCATGCTAACAGCTGAAGGACAGCTCGGGCCAAGAGCAGAGCTACGCTCTGAGACTCAGGGCTGAACGAGGAGACGGAGTGGGGGACTGTGGAGATATTGTCTGCAGAGAGAGTCTGTCATCCCTTAGCACGGCTCAGGGCTAGGAGGACTCTGGATTGCAACAGAGCTCGCTCTATTTGGCCCAGGAGTCAACCGCTGCTTAATTGCTACCATGGGGTCCGTGTGTAGATGGCCTGAGAGCTCATGGTGATGGTACAGGCCTCAATGCAAGGTCCCTCTTTGACACATGAGTGAACATGTTGGGGATTTTAGGAAGAAAATAATTGTCTTTATTAAGTTTAAAATCTTGTTAAAAGGAGTTTAAATTCTCTTCATAGAATAGCACATGACCAATGTCTTTAGAGATTTAAAATAACTTTCTTTGAGTGTTTTTAACAAATTATTTTAGCCTTGTGAAGCACTTAATCTAAGTTCAGTTTTAGTATTTCCACTCTTTAGTTAGCAATAATATGTCTGAGTTCAAAGTCTTGTCACGATGTAGCCTGTTACCGTAGGAACAGGGTTTGGGTAACATCTGTGGCCCCCCAGCGCAGGGGGAGCAGGAGCTTCCGGGGGCCCTTTTGTTCCTGGAGGCTCCCACTGCAGTGTGGCCCCGTGCCACCTGTGTTTATGGGGCCCCATCTTCCTGTGTCACATTGTAAAAAATAAGTGAAGGACAAACATTTATTTCTGAAGGGCAGGCCAAATAACGAGGCAAGAAAGAAATAAACAGAAATGGAAAGAACTACAGATGCAGACAGACAGTTGTCAAAGAAACACACCCATTAAAGTTGGCTATTAAGACAAATTCTTTTTTTAAAGGGTATATAAAAAATGTAGTTACTATTGCAAGCACAGAAAAAGGCAGACAACACAAAGACGTAACCTATTATTACATACTTGAACTGGAGTTTAGTGTTAGCCATCTTCGCGTTTAAGAAGGTAATTTAAACCAAATAATATCTTTCCCAAAAGATTAGTTTCAGCTTGCTTTTGACATTAGATTGATCAAATCTAAAACATCTTTAACCTTCATCGAACATAACTGCACCTTTAAAGGATGAATCGGAGGCGGGCCTGAACACCTGCGTCGGACCAGGTGTGGCTCCTGGAGCAGAATCCCAGAGCACAGGAATAGAAACCGGTATTTTAGGAAGGCTGGTTGGAGAGGAGGAGTGTGCCCCTGTTATCTGGTCTACTCTGCAGGACCAGACACACATTTATCTTAAACATCCGCCCTGACGTAAGTGTCGTCTTCCAGTCCGCTGAAGAGGCCGTCTGGATTACCTAGCTGTGCCCCTGAAGGGGGTGTTCTCACTCATTCTCAACACATGTGTGCAGTAGTTGATGGCTTCAAATACCACCACTAACCACCACTCTTTCTTCCTCCCTATTCGTCATTATAAGTCCTTGTAATCCAAGCTACAGACGTGATGCTGTGTCTCTAATTGAGTTCTGCTCCTGTGTTTCAGTGACCAGGTGTTCCGAGTGACGCCCAGAGATGTGACAGAGGTCCAGGTGCTGAAGAGAATGCTGGGAAATATAAAGGTATAAAGGCGTTCCATTCCAAACCTCCTTCAGGATCTCAGCGACATGCACTCATGGACGCACCATTACACTTACAGACATGCACGTCATGCACAGAGACACACAGCGGCTCGCTCAGGGTGACTCAGGTAACATCTGAGAGTCATTACACATTAGACATTAGAGAGAGGGCTGAAGATATCTGAGGTGTTATAGTTTAAAAGTTGAAAACTGAACAGCGTGGAATGGAGTCCCTGAAACATGCGTGGAAGAGATGCCCTGATTGGTCAGAAATTAGCCGGGAGTGGTCTAAACTAATGCACTCAAATAAAAGCTGTTAATACTAACCTACAGCACCTTAAAATAACCTCAACAGAATCAACAATAAAATAACACAAATAATCAATACTTTGTTGCTTTTCCACTTTGACATCATTTCTATTGCTAATTAGTATTGCTCGTTGCATAGTTAGATGTTAAATGTTACAATATTACAGGCTATTACAGGCTTTCTGAACAATAGCTGTCTTGGGTAGTTTCTGGTGGTTTTCTGTACAAATCCGGTCTCGTTGACTGATCGTCAAGTCACGGTTGAAACAGAGGGTGCAGACGTCAGCTCTGCACCACCCAGGCTCTCACTGCCCTTATTCACCCCAGCTTCATCTCCTGCTCACTGTCTGGCCTCAGGGCATTCCTTCTCATGTATCGCTGGGATATGTTGTCGCTCATTGTCTGTGTGCGTGTTTGAAAGAGTGTTTGGAAGATAGAGAGAGAGAGAGAGAGAGAGAGAGAGAGAGAGAGAGAGAGAGAGAGAGAGAGAGAGAGAGAGAGAGAGAGAAAGAGAGAGAGAGAAAAAGTGAGAAAGAGAGAAAGAGAGAGAGAGAGAGAGAGAGAGAGAGAGAAGAGAGAGAGAGAGGAAAGGGCGAGAGACTCTGTATCTGTGTCTGGCTCTTCCAGTCCTCCAGCGACAGATAGCGGCCGGTCTGAGAGGAGGTGAGCAGTGAAGGTGACAATAGGGCTTGTACATCCTGACGTCAATTCAATAGGCCATCCCCATTTCAGCAGTATAGGCGCATAAGAATGTTAACAGTAGTCATGGTCTTCTAGTAACTAATCGTGGCAATATTTGTCAAAATGGGCTGAAATTGTTGAAACTGCCATATTGTTTCTAATGCAATCAATGAGAGGAACGTGGGAAATCAACGTTTGATTTGCCCACGGATAGATTTACATCTATTTTAACAGTAAAAAAACACACACACGCACACGCACACACACACACACACACACACACACACAGAACCAGGGACATGAGCAGTAACTCACTGTCTGAGGTGCTTTGTAGATAGGATCTGTCTGTAGCCTTTCTCTGAAAGTCCTCCACACAAAAATAAGAGGTAATGCAGGGGCATTTTAACCCTAACCCTTACACAAGGGTTTATTTTTTTTTGCATTAATACAATGCGGTTTATTTCATGGAACATAAATATTGTGAATCCTATTGCAATATCTTGAAAAGCATTAAAAATAATAACTGTGAAGGTATTAAGACTTAGGAGACTATCTGGGACGGTTTAAAAAGAGGAGAGCTGAACAAAGACTGAGGGCTGCAGGGGCGTGCAGCCGGACCCCCCCCCCCCCCCCCAAGGGGCCATGAAGAACACTCTTGATTAGCTTCCCCGCTCATTAGGGAATAATTACCCATCAGCCCCGGGGAGTGCAGGTGACCTGGCTGTGCTGCGCTTTCAGTTTCTAAACACACAGCGGGGGGATTGTTCCGGACTCTGTTGACCGTAACAGGGGTCATGTGATGTCGTCCGTCCGACAAGTTAGCTCATTTAATGAACAAGTGTTTTGGTTATTATCTCCAGTTCGGAAAGAGGCTTTTGGTGAGGAGCACGGTGGGGCTCTGTGATTGGTCGGCTGATCTAGGGAGTATTTCACAGATAGGGATGGCTCCGCTGCTACAGTAAGGGGTGTTTGACTATATATTTGCCATTGGCCTGCTTGCACTGTTAGTGGCGTGTGGCGGCATAAGAATGTGAGACTCAAGTTGTTTCAGGGTGTTTTGGGGAACTACAAACTAGCAGGGAGGGATAATAATGTGAAGTGATACAAATCCACCAGTGGCAGCATTGTACTTTGAAAGTTGGTGGGGCGGCATGTCTTGGACTACAAGGGCAGAAGGAAAGGGTGCAAAGCCAATTAGTCAAATCAGGCCTACTCTTGATTTGTAAAACTCAATAAAAAAATCTGGGCCTAGCATTGGGCCTATTTTTGCCCTCAATGACTGAAGCTATTGGTTGTAATTTGGCTATGTTTATTTTCAGCAACAATTGTTCGCAGAAAAATTAAGACATAAGGCCAAAAGTGATGCCATAAAAAATGCACCATGCTCTGATTCATTCACTAACATCCTTTCCACAATATCAAACAGAATGTCAGAGTAACAAACAATTAAAAGAACAACAAGAACATTAAGAACATTTCAAAACTATTTGCATGGGCTGTAAGCCTAAAATAGTTTGATGCAAATGTGGATGTTAATGGTTGATTCAGAATGTTGGTCATGGTGTTAAGCCAATAAAGATTGAGGGACTTAATTTATAGATCAAGACAATCCTCCTTGCGGGCTCCGCAGCTCGGTCGCGGGGTACGGAAACGCCAATATAACCGAACAGAGCCGCACTGTACCGCAACGAACAGTAGCGCACCGCTCGGTGGAAACGAGGCCTACGACTGGGTGCGGGTTCGTTGGTTCTCGTAGCCTCGACTTGAGGGGATAACCCCTCCCTCCAGGCTGCTCCAACGACACACCCACTCAGAGGAGGACTTTTCTCCTCTCTGCCATTGAACCCCATGTTGTTCACCGGGCGCCAACACTTTCAGGGAAATTAATGGGGGTCAATGGAGGCTGAGGGGGGAACGTCCTCCCTGAAGTAATTGTCAATAGACGATAGGGGGTGCTAATATCCCTTTACCGAGAGAAACTAACATTACAAAGGCATTAAAGTAGTAATAATTGAGGGCATTAATTCATTAGTAGTCTTGGCAATCTACATTTTTTATTCTCTACAATGCTAAGGAGGATCTTCCTCCCTCTCCTCACTGGAGAAGCCTCCACTGATATCTATCTATCTATCTATCTATCTATCTATCTATCTATCTATCTATCTATCTATATAGATAGATAGATAGATAGATAGATATATACCCTTAGTATGACAAAGTTTTGCATTGAAGTCAAAAGGGTAGACAGACAATGACTAACCAAGTTAGTCGACTAAATATATAAGTGAAACTTATATAACTTAACTTAAGTGAAACTGTTCAGTTAAATTAGAACTAGCAAAAAACAAATACAAAAATTTCTAAATTGTGATCGGCACAGTGGGCCGCATCCAGAAACCCGAAGATCCAAAGGAATCCTCTGTTCAAATAAGCGTTTCGTTTTTTCTGCTGGACCATCAACGTTGTTTCGCTGGCGATGCCAGCAGCTCACCAGCAGAAGGACAACACATCTCCATTTATAGCGGCGCTGTATACACAGCATTAAATCATCAGACAAAAGAAACACACACACTCACCAGCTACGGAATGCATCTCTGAGTCCCATAAACAGACCGATGACCTTTTAACTGAGCTCAGTGGGGGGAGAGATCGAGAGAATTAATTGTTAAACTTGTTAATTTTATATTAGCAATTATTGGATGATCTTTTCTTTGTTAAGTGTTCATAAAGTGCTTCGAAATTTCATCGTTCATTTCAATGAAGCGAATTGAAAGAGAGAGAGAAAGAGAGAAAGATGGAGGGAGAGAGAGTGATAGAGAGTGATAGAGAGAGAGAGAGAGAGAGAGCGAGAGCGAGAGCGAGAGCGAGAGAGAGAGAGAGAGAAAAAGAGAAAGAGAGAAGGAAAGAGCATGAGAGAGAAAGAGAGAGAGAGAGAGAGGTCTCTTTCTAAGGGAGTCAGTTCCTTTATTTATTTGATTCAACTCCATCACAGTTGTGCCTGCTGGGGAACAACGTTGAAACATTTAATTGCTCTTGTTGTACTTGGCTGTCATAAAAAAAAGGCGGCCGTTAAAATGCCACAGAGCACCGTTGACTATATTTTTAAAGGCACCAAACCACCTCTGCAAAGGATCTGTTATCCAGCCAACACTTAGGAAAGTTAAATACGTAAAGTCTGAGTTCTGTAAACCATTACAGCCAATTTACATATTAACAAGCATCTGTGCCAGCCTGCATCTCTCTCCCGCGCCTAATTCTTTAAATGAGAGCCAGCTGAAGACATTTGCACGTTCACTAGCAGAGCGGCAAAATGGAAACATGAACATCCTCTAGTGACGACTTGTAGATCAGTATAACTACATGTCCTCTCTCTCTCTCTCTCTCAGTGTTAGGGCCACACACACACACACACACACACACACACACACACACACACACACACACACACACACACACACACACACACACACACACACACACACACACACACACACACACACGTTCCATTATATGGTTCTCATGAAACAAATCGTTAATCCTGGAGTCCTTCGTTATACCAGAACTTCTGGGGAAGACATAACAGTCTTGTCCGGAAACCAGAAACATGAAAGGGTGGAGTCAGGCCATGTTTCCTGTTAGATGTTCTACTGAAGACAAGCTCCTTAGTGTGAGTGGTGGAAGATTTCAGAAGGGGATTCTCTGTATTCCTACAGGGTCCCGTCTACACGGTGTGGGTTTGAAAGCTTTGAAACATCCTCTTTTTTATTTACAGTTTGCTACTGCTATTTTTTGTGCACTTTGAATAGGCAATTACACACTTACAGACCCCTGCCTCAAGCCACATGATTGGTTGAACGAAAATCTCCCAAATTCTAGATTTAAGATCATTATTAAGACAGTCAAAGCAGTCAAATCCCATCAACACAACTGTTTTCATGCTACACATTATGCACTTATCTCTACGGCCTCGTCTGCGTTGATTCATGGTGTAGCTCGATAACGATCTGGGCTTTTCTTTGCTTTGTTAGCTAAAGCTAATAGACTGTCCGCTGATAATAGACTGTCACCCTCCACCATCAGCTGACAGTGGAGGGCCCCGACAGCTAAGGATAGCATTCCAGGCCAACAGGAAGAGGTCAGTGGTAGGGAGCGGAGGGGCAGAGGGTTGGCACTGGTGGTGGTGCGCTGGAGGTGGGGTGCTGCTGGGGGGGGGGGGGTTGTTGTGGCTCTCATTAACACTGCGGGGTCATCTGCATTCCCGACATTCAGCGTGGATGCACCGCGAGCTGCAGGAATGTTAATTATCCACTTCTCACAAGGGCTGCTCAGACACTTATCATCATTAGATGGGCCCTGCCGCGTAGGGTGTGTGTGTGTGTGTGTGTGTGTGTGTGTGTGTGTGTGTGTGTGTGTGTGTGTGTGTGTGTGTGTGTGTGTGTGTGTGTGTGTGTGTGTGTGTGTGTGTGTGTGTGTGTGTGTGTGTGTGTGTAAGAGAGAGAGTGTCTGGCTGGCTGTGTGTGAGTCCTTGCATGCACGTGAACATTTGCACAAAGGTTTTTGTGCATCCTTGGGAGGTACTTTGTGTACGTACATGCGTTTACACAAACACGTAATAAGGTGTGTGTATGTGTGTGTGTCTTTCCCTGCATGTAGTTTATTTACATGTGTTTATTTACATCAACACATAGTAAGGTGTGTGTGTGTGTGTGTGTGTGTGTGTGTGTGTGTGTGTGTGTGTGTGTGTGTGTGTGTGTGTGTGTGTGTGTGTGTGTGTGTGTGTGTGTGTGTGTGTGTGTGTGTGTGTGTGTGTGTGTGTGTGTGCGCGTGTGTGTGTGTGTGCCTCAGGTGGACCTGTGGCAGCCTAACAGTGCGTCACTGATCAGACATAACGCCACGGTGGACATGCACGTGAAACTCAACGACACCCAAGGGCTGCATGCACACCTGAAGCAGGAAGGAATCGCCTACAAGTAAGACTCATTTCGTCGCGCCAGAGAATAAATCAAGACACACATGCACGCAAAACCCCCCAGATCTCCCTCATGGAAAAAGTTAGGGCAGGAGAAAGGTTTTTTGTTTACTAAAACGTCCTCCCAATTTGCGCAGCCTCCCTCCGTTAGAATCTCTGGTTACCAAAGCGCGGCCTGCGGTCAGCCTCGGCTGATCGCAGGCCGCGCTTTGGTAACCAGAGATTCTAACGGAGGCCTCTGCGTGCGTAAAGACGTCTGATGCTTCATTAAGACTCTCTCTCGCTCCTCCCATCGGCCCGGAGACGCACAGAACCTTTCATCCTCTGTGCTGCAGTCCGTCTCCGTAATCCGTAGTGACACGGTGGAGGTTCTGTCAAAGGGCCCTTGCTGATGGACCATGCTTCCTCATTATCTTCCTCCTCGTCGTCTCGCACTGTCTCTCTCCGACAGAGGAAGACGGGGGTCTATCTGCGCCGATGGGCAGGGAACTTAGTGGAGAAATACGATTCACTGCTGTGTATGGGAGAAGCCGTAGTGCGGCGAAATGTTTGTTGGTGGTAAAGAAAAAGACAGACTGCAGAAAACAAATAAGTAATACTAGAACTAAGCTGTATTTCGGAAGATCCTGGGGTTGTGTAAAGTCTTGAAAGAGGGCGAGTTGGGTTGCATTTTCAAAAGACCAGGTTGCTTCAGTTGGATATTTTAGTAAATCTATCATCAAAATACGTTGACCTCAGAAATCTTGAGGCAGCTGGGATTCGATGCCAGTGTAAAAACAAAACACAACCGCTTCATGAAATCTATCCATTATGTTTGAAACTCTGTCTTCTCTCAGTTCTCTGTAGTGGAATTTGATTGGTTGAAAGTATGACGGCCGCACATTGCGTCCCTAACCTCTACATCCGACTATAATTTCCGTGAGATCTAAACAAATATCCTGGCTTTGCCACATAACTACATTTACTTAACCGCACTCAACATCGAAGTTACTCTCTCATTTAGATAATGAATCACTCCTCAATGACAAAGAGCCATTTTGAGTCAGTTAAAAAAAAAACAGTTCCTCTGGTTAATGTTGTAGTCTAGAAGTATAGTATAGTAGTTATAGTAGTATAAAGTATGTACTGTAAAGGTTGATGATTGATATGAGGATGGAGTGGAAGTCTTGGGATTTGATCTGTCAGGTTTAACTCCTTCTGTCCTCCCCAGTGTGTTCATCTCTAACCTGCAGAAGGAGATAGAGAAGCAGACAGGATACCGCTCGGCACGGCGCCGGAGATCAGAGTCCCACTACGACTATGAGGTGTACCACTCTCTGGAAGAGGTGTGTAGGATCTCTCTCTCTCTCTCTCTCTCCCTCCCCCTCACTCTCTCTCTCTCTCTCTCTCTCTCTGTATCGCCTCTTCTCACTCTGCCACTCCCTCTAGCAACACAGCCCCCCCTCTCTCTCTCTCTCTCTCTCTCTCTCTCTCTCTCTCTCTCTCTCTCTCTCTCTCTCTCTCTCTCTCTCTCTCTCTCTCTCTCTCTCTCTCTCTCTCTCTCTCTCTCTCTCTCTCTCTCTCTCTCTCTCTCTCTCTCTCTCTCGTGATGGCCCTGCCACTCCATCGTTCCTCTTCTCATGAAAGCACTCATTCCATGCTGCCTGACTCCCTGTCCAGACATATGTACAATAAATCAATCCCACCCAATGGGAGAATTTAACCTTACGCTTAGAAGGATTATAATCATTATCTTGTCTTATATGCAATGTCAATGAGATAAGTGTGGAAAAAAACAGAGATTCTCTGGGGAGTCCCCTTAAGAGACTATTGCTTCTTAGAAAGATATTTCTTTGCTCTGTGCCAACAGAATGTACTAATACTCCTTAGTATACCTTAGAATTCCATAAATGAGGTCAAGACAAACTGAAAACGTTTGAAAGGAATGGATAAGGAAGGGGAGGTTAGAGGAGGAGGGGGACTGAGTGTTCTTTGATGGATAGCGGAGGCGAGGTCAAAGGATGAGGGGAACTGAATGACAGGTTTGGCACCAATACACGGCAAACCATGTTGTGCTTGAAGACCGTGAAGATAACGGAAACAACGGAAGTGGGTTGAAGTTGAACTCATGTATGGGAATCGTTTGATCACAGCCCGGGCTTGGGGCTTGTGGGAGGAATCACAGAGCGAGACAATAAAAACTGTTTGCCGAAGCCGGAAAAACAGCTTTTTCTGTACTTTATTACTTTATTATTTGTTGTACCTTTCACAACGTCACACGCCTAAGGGAAGACTGTTCAGTCCAGGATTTTAATATTTTCCCACGTTTAGACCGGAAGAAAAGTAATGACTATCTATCATTGTAAAGACGATGAATTAAATATTGTTTGTGTGACCCGCAGATCCAGAGCTGGATGTTTGAGGTGAACAGAACCCACCCTGAGATAGTGGACATGTTCTCCATCGGGACGTCCTACGAAGGGAGACCCCTCTACGTGCTGCAGGTGTGAGGAGGGGGGTACACACACACACACACACACACACACAAAGGACAACAAGTTACGATGTATCAAAAACTCGTTAAAAAAGTGAATGATTCAGAGGGTATTGAACTGGTGCCCCAGCCGTTCCAGATCAATGTCATGATGTAGAACGAAGCTAGTTGCATCAGGTGGTGCTAAGCTTCGATACCATGTATGGCCACAGATGGCGCTGTCTCTGAAATGATTTAATTAATTAATGGTGCACAAAAACAAGAATAAATAACATAGTACATTCTTATATATTATAGATATATATTTAATGAACTGATCAAAAGCAGATTATTAAGCAGAAAAAGGTGTATTTGAAAGTGAATGATAAAGTGACAGTGTGCTGGTGTCCGGTCAGATAGGGAAGAGGAGCCGTCCTCAGAAGAAGGCCATGTGGATCGACTGCGGGGTCCACGCCCGGGAGTGGATCGGCCCCGCCTTCTGCCAGTGGTTCGTGAAGGAGGTGGGGCTGAGCGGCATGGCCGTCGTCCAACAGACCTCCAGCTCACACCTCACTAACAGACATCTGCCTCTGCAGGGAGGGAACGTTAACACTTGCCTTGTTGGAGCGACAGCCTACAGTGAACTAGTTCAGCAGGCCCTCAACATCTGTTGTGCTCATCATGCCTGCTTATGGTGCTGCTTAATGGGACTTCTGCTCTCTCCCATGATGAGCTGAAACACAAAGAGCGCTGGACCAATGAGAAGAGAGTATTTTAGTCTAAACAAGTCTGTCTAGGAGCGATTTTCCTGAAGACAAAACAAGTAACATGATGAAAGGCAACACACTAATTCAAACACTAACAGAAGAAAATACTTGGCCTACTTTCATCAGTGACTCAATGAGGTCATACGCAGGATTGGCAGACTTGTCTTTTCATCCTGCGGTCAGTAGTAAACCATGTCAAAGCTTTGTTAGGGAGATCAGGGGCTTTGGTGGTAAGATCTTCACCCAAGATAACCGAAGAAGACTCTAGGCAGAAAGAACCTAACCACACAGAACAGATAACCTTGTGTTAGACCGAAGGACAAAACTATATATACATTATTCAACGTTATTAGACCATGTTAACGGATAAAGGGTGAAGAGAAAGAAATTATTTTGGTGTGAGAGAAGTTGTGAGCAATGTAGAAATGGTAATGGCAACATTGTTGTAGTTTCCGGTGTTGACCACTAGAGGTCAGGGTAGTATTTCTGTTTCAGACAATTGAAAGGCCCTAGACAAGTCTGCTCACAGAGCGCATATTCACAGTATTAACTGAATATATTATCTTGCCATGAATAAGCCACAGTAAATTAATATAGGAACAGTGAACTCTTTAATATATGTTGTCTTTGTAAATATACATGAAGACATTTCATGTATATTTACATTTCATGTAAATATACATGAAGCTCACACTAAGGAGCTTGTCTTCAGTAGAACATCTAACAGGAAACATGGCCTGACTCCACCCTTTCATGTTTCTGGCCCTCAGAAATGACACTCTTGTTCTCCCTAGGCTATTAACTCCTACCAGCATGACTCTGTGATGAGGAGGCTGATGAACCAGCTCAACTTCTACATCATGCCTGTTCTCAACGTGGACGGATATCACTACAGCTGGACCACGGTATAGTCCCTCTATTTGCACACTGCACACACACTTGTGTTGCACGTTAAATTGGATGTCTCCTTTTTGCAGCGGTATTTATACAAAACTTGGGAAGACATGTGTGTTTAATAAATAGGCTCCTCGTGGTTCAATACGCCATAAAGGAACACAAACTCAGCTTTCCAAGGTTTTGTTGACCTTGTTCGCCCTTGACTCACGGCATCATGTGTTGATTCAGTGTCGCAGTAGGATTAGTAAGCATTGCAACAAAGTTAACAATACAAACAAACAGTTGAAGTCACACTCTATCAGCGGTAATTAATGGCACCTGTGTACCGTACGTTTTGCCTTATCATTAAGTTATATAATGATATGTTTACAGATAACCATAGGGAGCAGCATTTCAAACGTAATCTATTGACAATGTATTTTCTTTATATAAAATAGATTTTATTACAACAAATAAGTAGATATTTACTTCAAGTGACCATATGAAAGTCTGTATGGACGATAAAGAAATCTAAACAATCTTGAATCTGAACCTGAATTCATTTTCTACGTCTATGTAGTCATGAACACATTGCAACAATACAGTTAAGTACCAAGCAAAATAAGATTCCACTCTTTCTGCCTCCTAGGATCGGTTCTGGAGGAAGACGCGGTCTAAGAACCACAAGTACCACTGCAGGGGCGTGGACGCCAACAGGAATTGGAAGGTGAAGTGGTGCGGTGAGTTCAGCCACATTCACTAGGAAGCTCTCTCTATCTCTCTGTCTCAAACTGTCTGGTGAGTTCAGCCACATTCACTAGGAAGCTCTCTCTATCTCTGTCTCAAACTGTCTGGTGAGTTCAGCCACATTCACTAGGAAGCTCTCTCTATCTCTCTGTCTCAAACTGTCTGGTGAGTTCAGCCACATTCACTAGGAAGCTCTCTCTATCTCAAACTGTCTGGTGAGTTCAGCCACATTCACTAGGAAGCTCACTCTATCTCTCTCTCTCTCTCAATCTGTCCGGTGAGTTCAGCGACATTCACTAGTAATCTGTCTACATATCTCTGTCTGTCTGTTTTTATGTCAGCGAGTTGAAACAAGGTTTATGTTGTCCTAGTGAGTTCACTGACATTAACCAGTAACCTCTCTCAATACACACACCTTTGAATACAAGTAATAATAACAGCATAAAATGGGATAAAAAACAAAGACGTGAGATCAGCCTGTTTCTCTCTCTGTGTGTCAAATAAACGGCTGTGTAAGGAGACGACATTTAGCTTGTCAATCACATTCGGGCTGTGGTTGTATCACTTTGGTTCGGCACCATTCCATCCACCTGTGCTTCACTCCAGATCCTCTCCTCTCTCTCACCCCCACCCTGCTCCTCCCCCCACCAGAGGAGGGCGCTTCGTCCCACCCGTGCGACGACACCTACTGCGGGCCCTTCCCGGAGTCGGAGCCCGAGGTCCGGGCCGTGGCCAAGTTCCTGCGCAAGAACAAGAAGCGCTTCAAGGCGTACATCTCCATCCACGCCTACGCCCAGATGCTCCTCTACCCGTACTCCTACAAGTATGCCATGATCCCCAACTTTGGCTGTGTGGTAAGAAAAGTGTGGACGTTTCTTAGAATCCGTCGATTGTAGTGTTTGTTTCCAAAATTGTTCCAGACAGGAATCATTGGTGCCTGACTGTCCTGTACTGTAGAGTGAAGAAAGGTTTTTCTATTAATAAAGAACCAAGATATTCTGTATTTATAAAAAAAACTATATGGAAGTCTGATTGTATCTGTTATCCTCTAGGAGTCTGCGGCCCAGAACGCCGTGACTGCGTTGTACTCAGCCTATGGCGTGAGGTACAGATACGGCCCCGCCTCCACCACCCTATGTAAGCATCCAAATATGGTCATTGCCTTTAACCAACAATAGCAGCGATCGCCTCTGGCCGACTTTCAGAACATGTTTGAAATCGTTCTTGATGTTGTTGTTTTGTTCTTCGAGACGTGAGCTCGGGCAGCTCCATGGACTGGGCGTACCGGATCGGGATCCAGTACGCCTTCGCCTTCGAGCTGCGGGACACGGGCTACTACGGCTTCCTGCTGCCCGAGGCCCTGATCAACCCCACCTGCACCGAGACGCTGCGGGCCGTGAAGGCCATCGCCACCGGCCTGCTGAAGAAGTGCCAGGTCAACAGGGATGTGTTTCCTTACATATGACACGGACAGAAGGAGGCTGAAGACGGTGCCTTGCTGCGCGCCGCACACCCAGACGTCTCGCCGTTCTTCTGAAAGGGCTGGTGTTAAAGGGGTGGTGTTATGCCACCAGGTGTGAGTGGAGTTAGCCATTACAAGCCGCTTGGAAATTAGCCTTTTTTCTGCGTTTTAGTGACATCATAAGTGGGAACGTCCACCTAGATGTACGATGGCTAGATCAGTCTACCAGCAGACCCAGTGGACTGTACCGAATGTTGCTGATCTAGGTGGACACGCCCACTTGTGATGTCATTAAGGCACAAAGGGCGATTTTTAAACGGCTGGTAATGGCTAATCACACTCACACCTGGTGGTATAATATCCCCCTTCAACACCGCCAGGCCTTAGAGTGATGGGAGGAACCAAGCTTTTCAGTTGGGGTCTTTTCTCCCCCACACAGGACTCGGAAAATATCCAGCGGTTTGGGGGTGGTGTTCTGATAAGTGAGCAGTATGTCGATATGTACGAGTATGTTTTTATTTTTGGAATACTGAATGCCATACTTTTAATCAAATGTATTTTTTATTGAGCTGTTTACAATGCATGGTCACTCAAGAGCTTGAATGTGGAGTTGAAATAAAACCAAGAAAGGGGGATTAACGTCTTCCAAAAGACGCATGGCATTATTTATCATCTTATTACCGTAATGCCATGAGTTTACGTGCTGAATGGTTCGAGGTTGCATTGTTTCCTATGGTTCACGCTGAACATTGAAAACCTGTCAGCTAAATTACTTTCCAGGACTATTCTATGTCTGTCACTCGGGTGCTTACGCTGTGTAGCAGAAGTGTTTATGTCTGGAAGACATAATGTGGGATTTTTTTATAAACGTTACACAATGTATGCCATATTATTATACTGGGCATTTTTAAAGCCAAATTCAAATGTCTAATTTGTGTTTCATGTCAAGTGGTAAACCAAAATTGTTATATTGTGTGCAGAGTCAATTTAAGTTTAAAATGCTCCCAAATAAACCACATTTTATACCTTTAATCAAGAAGCCGAAATCACAATATATGACATTAAAACACTATACACCATTGGTAAATATATAAAACAACATTTAATTTCTTAAATTGTATAGCAGTGTGCCTGGTCGTTACTAACAGTACACTCTAGTACAAGTATGCAAAATTGCTACAAAGCTAAATAATGTTGCGTGGACAAGCAAAGTACATATTTCCAGGCATCGGTGGCCGATTAGAGTGGTCTGGTGCATGAGCGACGGTTCACATTGGAACTGAGGAGATGCCATGTTAGCACATTATTATTAGCACGCACACCCAGACCCCGTTCCCTGCGCTCATAAGGTCTGAAGGGTGTTTGGTGGGGGCGTGGTCAGTCAACCTTTCTTTGCAACCGATTGGCCGAGCTTCAGGCGGTCGGATCCCATTTGCCGTGTGACCAAAGTCAACACCATTAGCAAATGTTACATTTCACTGAAGTAAGAACAACTTAAGTTTAAGTAAAACAAATTCTAAAGCAGCATAACGACTGTTACATGAATTAACCCTTTGTAGAAATGTGTGAAACGGCACTGCCCGATTTCGTCAAGACCTACGCTAATTGCTGTGGTTCGCTGATTGGCCTACTCAGAGACCTGAGCCAAGCTACCCGTGTGGGACTGGTCCGAGACTCATATCTGGAAGCTAACGCGAGGCAACCTCAAGAGATTAGGCTGGCTTCCCAAGGGCAATTCTAGCTCTGCTCTACTGCGTTTTGAAAACATCGATGTCCTGACAGAAGACTTATTCGAAAAACAAAGTCCATAGAATGACCTCAGAGTGTTCCTTGCCTGGAGAAACGATGAGCTACCCTGCCTTATACACGGGGTGTTGAGGGGGAGACTCAGATACAGACTTCTTACTAAAAACGCCTTCATGCAAACGCAATCAAAACGACTAGAAAACTTCACGTACAAAACAGTTTGGACTAGTGGCACATGAACGGCACTGCAAGGCCTTGCTTGGCAGTTTACTGAAAGGACTGCAGTGCTGAGTCCGTGTGTGTGTGTGTGTGTGTGTGTGTGTGTGTGTGTGTGTGTGTGTGTGTGTGTGTGTGTGTGTGTGTGTGTGTGTGTGTGTGTGTGTGTGTGTGTGTGTGTGTGTGTGTGTGACACCGAGCCCCTCCCTCACACCAGACGGGCGCTCTCCTCGCGGTAGTCATGGTGATCCCCGTCGAAGGGCAGGTGGGGCGGGTGGTTGAGGTAGCCCATGAGGAAGATGACGATGGTGCCCAGGGTCATCACAGGGGTCACCAGGAACAGACACAGGCGGTCCACCGTGCGCGCAATGCCACTCCAGTTGTCCTTCTCCTGTCGGGGGGGGGGGGGGGGGGGGGGAGGGGAGAGAGTATGGTAGAGAGTTTAGGAAAGGGAGAGAGGGATTGATAGATAGAAAGAAAGACCAAAAGGAGGCTGTATTGGCGCATCAAAAGTTTCATTTTTAAATGGAGACAATTACACAGAACACCATTACATAACCTTTTCATTAACATGTGAATTTGCGGTGATGTCCTTTGATAAGACATTCTGACACTTGGTATTAGAGAAAAGGCCAAAAAGAAAACCTCTGCATGAGTGTATATCTGGTCTATTACTCTTTTGGCCTTTAACCTCCAGAATATTATTTAGTGAGTGGTCATTCCTTTGTAGTTGAATCAAATGTTTGTCGATGTTTGGTAGTGGTTTGGTAGACGTTTGGCAAAGGTTTGGTTGTATTTTAATTAATCTAGTACCCAGCCGTCCTACTATGTTATAGAAGAACGTCCGATGCAGATAATCTTCTGAATAAGCCTCATTCTCACCAGTAGACTAAGCATTCAGAAGTGTTTTCTACAGAAATGCATTTCAACAGGGGCCAGTCAACATGTTTTTTCACAATTGACTACTTCTGGCCAATGTTTCATACAGGACGTCCGAATCTGTAGTGAAAGACAGCACCTCATTGTAGTTGTTCTTGTTGTGCATGTGTTTGATGATGTAGTTGGCTCCGTCCACCGCAGGCTTCATCTCCCCGTAGAGCTGGTCCGTTGCCTCCCCATCCACGGGAGGCTTCACTAAAGCACACACACACATGAAGAGGGCCTTTTCAGTCATGTGTTTATTCTTTCATTCATTTGTTTAGGTGTGTGTGCGTCTGAATGCATGCATGTGCATCTTCAGTATCCGTGTGTGTGTCTACAGTAGTGAGTGTGGGTGTATGTGTGTTTGTGTTTCTGTGCGTCTGTCTGTGTGTGTGTGTGTGTGTGTGTGTGTGTGTGTGTGTGTGTGTGTGTGTGTGTGTGTGTGTGTGTGTGTGTGTGTGTGTGTGTGCTGTGAACCTGCGCTGGGCGTGGCCCTCATGGTCAGCCCGTGGCGGGTGGACTGCTTCTCGAACATGAGCTCGCTGCGTGACTTCACGCAGTAGTACTCCTCCGCCATGGCGATGTAGCCCGCCGAGCTGGACCGCCGCGGCGACGCCCCGTCCCAGTTCACCTCCGGCTCAGCGGGGAGCGACATGCGCAGGAAGCGAGGCAGTCGCTGCAGGAAGAACTAGAGGAGGAAGGTCCAGCCCCATCATCATCATCATCTACAGGCATGGACATCTGGGGTGTGTGTGTGTTTGTGTGTGGGTGTGTGGGGGGTTGTGTCTGTGTCTGTGTCTGTGTCCGTGCGCGTGTGCTTGTGTGTGTGTCCGTGGATGCGCGCATGTGTGTGTGTGTGTGTGTGTGTGTGTGTGTGTGTGTGAACCTCTTTGGTCCACTCCGTCATGACGTGTGTACTCGGGGTTCTGAAGTGAAGGTTCAGCACCACCACACAGTTGAGCACCACCACCGTCACCAGCACCATGATGAACATCAGGTACCTGACACACACACACACACACACACACACACACAAAAGAGATAAACAACATGTAAAATGTGTAAAAGTATTGCAGACTTCTGTATTGCAGACTTCAGTTAAGAACATTAAAGGACAGATCGGGTCTGGGCAATCAAACAAAAACATCTTTATCTACACTCCTACGCTTCACTCAAAAATCCGTTACCAATCAAATCTGTCAAACATTTAGATCGAGGGCGACTGCCACGAAAGAAACAACAAACAAGGCAATATAGCGCTTTAGTCTTTGGAATCAATTTGTCAGTACAGAGTTTGGGGATAACATAACAATGGAAGAAGAAAAACAAAAGCAATATATCGCTATTGTTTACAATTGTGGCAGGCATGCACACGCTAAATGCTCATGATTCACAAGAGGTTCATATTTGAGAAGCAGTGGAAGATTGAAGATGGAGTGGACTGGCAGAAGTGATGAAGAGGAAGGAAGGCCTACTTGACGATGAGCGGTATGGACATGGAGGTCTCCGGCAGGCGTTGAGAAATCAGCAGCAGGAACACAGACTGGGCCAGCAGCACGGAGATGGACAGGGTCATCTTCTCCCCACCTGCACACACACACACACACACACACACACACACACAGTCCCAGAATGATGCAGTGCCTCATTAGATACATGGCTACAGAGCGTATGCTCAAGAAGGCTCCAGAAAGATCAGAGAAATTACAAAAGATCAATCAAACAGTGAGTGTGTGTTGGTGTTCCCACTGTGGTTTGTGTGTGTGTCTGCGCATTTGTGCGCGTGTATACATGTGTGCATTCAAACTGGTTGGTGCGTTTACACGTCCCAACTGCTATATCGTGCGGATCCTTGCACGTGAGTGAGTGTGTGTGTGTGTGTGTGCGTTCCAACTGCTTTGTGTCCGTGTCTGTGTGCATGCGTAAATATGTGTGTTACTGTGTGACTGCTTTGTGTGTGTGTGTGTGTGTGTGTGTGTGTGTGTGTGTGTGTGTGTGTGTGTGTGTGTGTGTGTGTGTGTGTGTGTGTGTGTGTGTGTGTGTGTGTGTGTGTGTGTGTGTGCGTGCGTGTGTTTGCGTGCATGTGTTTAGGTGTGTGCGTACTGACTGTCGGCGGGCAGGTAGTACACCATGCAGGCCAGGAAGGAGATGAGCACACAGGGGATGATGATGTTGATGATGTAGAAGAGGGGCTTGCGCTTGATGATGAGGTAGAAGGTGATGTCCTGGTGCTTGTTGCTCTCCATGGGGATGTGCTTGTACACGTTCTTCCTCGCCGGCCGGTGGATCACCTCCCACTCGCCGTTCTCTGTAAACACGTTGCACACACACACGCACACACACACAGGCACACACACACACACACACACATAGAATCATACACCAACAAAGAGAGACACACACAGACATACGTAAAGACACAGAAACACAGAGAGGCATTGACACACACTCACAAACAAAAACACACACACGTAGGTCGGTTATGACACATTTAAAAATACACGCAAGGACACAGAGACACAGACAGATGCATGGACACACAAAAACAAAAAGTGATCAAACAATCACCCACACAAAAATGCTAAATATACCCAACGGATGCTTTCATGACAACGTTTCTTTAGAATTCAAGCTAATCATCCGATATGTGGAACCCCTCTAACAGCGGCTACCTGTCCAGCTGGCAGGGTCAATCACGATCCACTCCACGGTGTGCTTCTGCTCCTCGATGTAGTCCTCTTTCAGCAGCATGGTGATCTCCTTCGCGTTGTACGTCAGTGAGCTGCAAAGCATCATGGGACATTTGAGTAGGATTAACGGGACAGTGCCTCGACTCGCCACAAAAAAACACTACGGTACCATGGACCCCCACTAGGGTACCATGGACCCCCACTAGGGTACCATGGACCCCCACTACGGTACCATGGACCCCCACTACGGTACCATGGACCCCCACTAAGGTACCATGGACCCCCAGTACGGTACCATGGACCCCCACTAGGGTACCATGGACCCCCACTACAGTACCATGGACCCCCACTAAGGTACCATGGACCCCCACTACGTTACCATGGACCACTACGGTACCATGGACCCCAATTACGGTAAAATGGACCCCCACTACGGTACCATGGACCCCCACTACGGTACCATGTGGCCCCCCGCCAAAGGCACCGTGCGGCCCCCACTAACGGAGGCCTACCTGAACTTGAGGGTGCAGTTCTGCCAGTCAAAGGGGAAGAAGTTGACGTTGATGGAACAGGACGAGCGGAAGATGGCGGGCGGGAGCCAGTAGACGGAGCCCGAGGGGTCCACCAGCACGTTGCAGTAGTAGGCCACCTCGAACTGGGCGTCGTTACTGGGGGACGAGAGACAGGGGATTACGGGCTGGTGGTGGAGTACACACACACACACACACACAGACACACACACAGTTATATTGATCAGAATACTCTGTTTAAAGGGGAGGTAAATCCACCCCACCCCAGCGTTTCTCTGTTACTTTCGACTAAATGTATAACGTTGTTAAATGGGAGAATTCTCTGTAAAATGTGAAAAGTATTGTCCAGGGTTGCATTTTCTATTGGCTGCAAACTCTACATCAAACGCCCCCCTGATCTCGTATTTGCTCCTATGGAACGAAATGTGTCTGTTTTTTCTAAAACCTTTACGACTCATGACAGCTCGGATTACATTTTAGGAAACTTGCCAATGTTACTGATTGACTTTAGTTTTGTTTAAAATTTTCTTCAATGTAAAGAAATGTGGTCTGAGGGAGAAAAGGCCAGTACTCGAGTAGAAGCTAGGACACTGCTACTTGGTTCCATCCCTAAACTACCTATCTACTCCTTAATGACCTGCATCTGAATTCACTGTAAACTGCTTCAGATTAAAGTGTTTACTACCTCCGCTGTAGATTAGGAGCTCGAACCTGCGGTTTAAACTCCTTATCGTCATCTGAGGTAACCCAAAATGATGGGCGGGCTCTATGCTGTTGACAAACGTGATCGCCAATCAGCAAGCAGCCCGGACTCTGATGAGCCTGGGACCGAATCTCACTTGTTTTCCAGAACAATCTCTGGCAGCCACACCATCTTGGACGGCAGACGGATGACTTGGATGTCATCAAACTCTGAGGTGTTCCACGAAAGCCTGTAGTCTGTCCATGTCTACAAACACACACACACACACGATAACTTCATATAACGTCTTTAGTTACAACTATATTCAAGTGCAGCTGAGAACAAAATGAAATCTATGCATATAACGGTGTATTTAGCTTACATGTTCAAGCCAAACGTTGGTCAACAGCGTCTCATCCACTTCTTTCTACACGGAGAGGAAGAGGAGGGGGGAGGAAGAGACAGAGGGACTAAGAGTTCATTAAGAAGATGAATTTACAATTACACTCAAACGATCCCCTGCCACGTCTTGAGGGAAACCCTAGTGTTCTTCAACGGTGTTGTGTTTTACGTATAGGTTTGATCTGCCTATCATTCATCTTAGTAACATGTTATGATAACCAAAGGTGACATATAATGTGCTTATTGGGATAATAGTTTGAAATATCACATTATTGCCTGCAGACTAATATTACATAGTCAATAGGCCTATCAGTAAATAAAACAATGTGTTTGCTTTTGCGTTTACGTTAATGCGCTTCTGTTTTGTATATGCAGTTCACTCTGCGTCTTGGTTGTCATAACCTGTTGTTCAAATTCCTACAGTAGTCCCCAACAGTAGAATTACAGGGAAAGGTGCTTATTATCATTATTGAGTGCTTTTCAAGCACAAGACAAAATGCCTTCCAGAATAAACAATCAAACATGAACATACTATGTGGACAATAAGAAATAGCATACAACAGAAGGGGGGCAACATTAAAAAGTGGGTGGAGGCCGGGGGTAGTCAAAAACTAGTAAACACAGATTATAATAAAATTGTTATTATAAAACATGAATTAGTATAGCATTAGCAGTGCCAGCAACAGGTGTGGGTGTCGGCCAGGTGACCCGCTGACCAGAGAGATGAGGTTGGAGAGCGTCAGGGCGAAGTACACTTCCACGGGGTCCCGCTGGTTCTCCACGGGCCGCAGCTCCTTGTTGTACTTCTTCTCCTTCAGCAGGTGGTTGATGAGCCGCTCCTCCTCGTTCCGGCCCAAGCTGCCTGCGCGCGCGCACAGGAATGCAGCACAGCGGGCGCGTGAACAGCTGTCAATATGTATGACTTACTGACTCAAATTTGTTCCACATTATAAAACGAATTTGACTGTCGCATTGACCTTCGCTTTATACATGCTTAGGGAACGAACAGCTTAATATCGTTATTCGCATGTTTCAATCGTGGGCCTATGTGTGAATTCACCCGCCTATGTGACTAAGTGGATGTTATTTTTAGTATTCTCAAGCACAAACAAAAGCTAACAGAGTACAGATAAAGTACGGCGCAGCATCTCATTAGCATTGCAGTTTGAGGAAAAAAACTGACAACAAATGTACGGTTATCGCGATAGCCTAATCTGTTCACATTCCAATAAGCCAAAAGGTCAAAAGCCAAACTTCAGTTATTAAAAGATAAACTCTTACCGCAAATAACGAGTGATATTATAAACAGATTACACGGTCCAAACATGTTGACGGCCATAACCGAGCCGTGTTATTAGGGGGAAGAACCGAGAAGCCCGGTTATGACTTTGGGGGTGCTCCTGCTGTCGGAGGTCTCTGCGCACAGGCGGGGCTCGCCCCCGCTGACGGACCTCGACAGGTGACGAGAGTGAAGCGCCGAGGAAAATAGACCGAGAGCGTTCATGACGCTGTGTGTGGTGTGTAGTGCACCCCGGCTGTTGAGAGCGACCCCATGGTGGGGGCAAGGGAGAGACAGGTTCCGGAGCTCCGAGAGTTGGTTGTTCAAGTCTCAAAATAACACACAATGCAATCATGGCGCGCGGACACCCACACCGACACCCACACCATGTAAACTTCAAAACAAATTTCCATTATGCTAAAGCAACACAAAACCAATGGAGCTAAATAATTTATTAATCAAATAAAAAAACATTTAAAAGGACATGACCGCTGAAACATTACATTGAAACAAAGTGGTAAATTAAAATTGGTAAATTGCCTTACAGTATAATACAGATAATGAATAGAGGGCTTGTACCTAAAAAGGTCAATTTCAATCTTTAAATTTTTAAAATGTGTCCATGTTATTAAAAATCTGCGTGGCAGAGTTTGAGGCTCTCAGAGCGACAGGTTGACGTCGTTCTTGGTCTTGCCGCTGCTCAGGCTGTGGATCATGGCGATCATGGCCGAGTGCTTGTTCAACTCGTCCTCCTTCTGCTTCAGCTTGACCGCCACCTGGTCCTTCTGCAGCTCCAGAGAGGAGGCCTGACGAGGGGATTAGGGGTTAGCAAAGGCCCAGGCTCCAATATGGGGCCTTGATGCAAACTTGGATGACTCCTAAACAGCATGTCATCGACTATTCATCCCTTTAGTGTAGGGCTGCACAATTGTGTCAAAGTGGTGATTGCGATTATTAATGTGTTTGAAATATTGTAGATTAAATTAATATCAAGTGGCTCCTACTGTACATCAAAAAAACTACAATTCAGCAGGTGATGATATGCAGGTGATGATATAACAATTTGTAATTAGATTTTAGTGTATAGGGTGCACAAAATCAGATGTATTTGTTTTACAATGAGTAAATAAAAAGTTAAATTAACTAATTGCGATTTTTCTAAATAGGTTCATCTCAGAGACCAAAAACACAATTTAAATAGTCAATCAATTGTCAAGCCCTACTTTAGTGTGTGTTTTGAATGCAACGGTGCACGTTAAAATATGTGGAGTATCAGGAACAACTAAGCCATTGTTTGGATAAACATAACATGTATAACTCCCCGCTTAAATCATTCCTCTTGTTTTATGGTAGTCCCTGCTTTGGGCAAGAGAGAAATCCCATCCAAGAGGCAAAGTGCTGTATCCTTTGGAGGCTACACATGTCTGCATAGTTTAAAGAGAGAGTCAGTCTTCAAATCATCATTGCCCGACTGTTGACCTGATTTACACAGACGTGTTAAGTAATCTGCTGCGGACACCTAAGCAAACATGAATGCTAAACCCTCACTGCGCAAGAAGGACTTGATGAAATCTACAATATTGTAAACCTGTCACACCATTTTTCGTAAGAGGTACTCGTTCACAACACAATAAATTCTGGGGCTTCGATCCTGTAGCCTATTTGTAGGCATTCTGAGCGCAAGACGCCTAATCCTGACCTGCTCCTTAATGACACCAACATGAAGCCACTTTGGATAAAACAACTCCATCATAAAATAGAAACCCTTGCCTTTTCAGCATTCATCTCATCACCTGCTACTTTGCCCTTTGACTGTGTGTCCACTCACCCTGATGTTGGCGTCCTTCCTGGCCTGCTCCGTCTTGTTGAGCTCCTTCCTGAGCATGTCCACTGTCTCCTCCAGCTCCCTCCGCTCCCGCTCCTTCTCCTTCGCCTGCACCTCCCCCGCCTTCAACTGCTCCCGCAGGGCTGGACACACACACACACACACACCGTGGGGAGAGAGTTAGGGCCGCTTCACCCCACTGAGGCCTACACGTTTGGCCACGAACGGCGAAGATCCACGTGGCTACTTGTTAAATTGGCGCCCCTTTGGCCGGTCGATGGCCGGACGAGTAAACCTCTCTGAGCTCAGCACCGGAGTCCCCATGTGGATCTATGCAGAGCTGTGCACTGAGCTTACCTCATCAAGTCGTTCAGACCAGTATATACCGTAACGACCTTAGAACAGCGGTCCTCCAAGTGGTCTTCAAATTAAGTATCTTTTAACATTTTTTACATGAGCCTTTTAGGACATCCCAAATAATCATAACAGAGTATTGGTTAAGATATTGCGTCAACATATCATTTTAGGGGCTTGGGGTCTCTGGCCTAGATGGTATGTTGCAGGTGGGAATGGCATCTCGTAGGGGGAGACATCGTAACGCTTTATATCGTACCCGTGATGTCATCGCCACGCTGCTGAAGATCTGACTGGAGGGATTTGACCTTGGACTCTCTTTCCTCCAGCACCGACACCGTCCTGAGAGACAGATGATAGAGAGAGAGGGACAGACAGCGGACGGACAAAGATAGAGATGAACAAGAGAACGAAAGAGACAGAGAGAGAAAGATGAGAATGGCAGAGAAAGAGAGAAAGAGCGAGACAGAGACAAATAGACAGAAGCTTAAATATGAATGGAAAAAAATTTCATCATTGAAAGTATCCGAGGTCTCAACCAGAAAGAGAATATTCATCATAATGCAAGTTCAGTTACTTTAGTATTCAACCCGTGTTTAACCACTCGGTCGACACACCTTTTAGACCGGACTGAGGACAATTTACACTGCTTTGTTTTAAAAAATTGATTTACATTTGTTTAAGGCGTCGTGGTATATTTGTGATTGTGATATATCTGTGATTGTGATATATTTGTGTGTGCGTGTGCGTGTGTGTGTGTCCCACTTTTCGTGCTGCAGGCGTAGGGCCTCGTGGCTTCTCCTCAGGGCGTCCGTCTGCTTGGTGAGGGAGGCCTGAGACGTGTGCAGGTCCTTCAGCTGCTGCTCCGCCTCGCTGAACCTGCACAGCCAACCAGGACAGGGAGACACGAGATCATACGTCTCCTTTCATCTCATCTACGTGTTTGTGTGCAAGACGTGAGTGCACATGTGTAAGTAAGGAAATCTGTTTTTTTATTCCACAAAACCTTTTAAACAATGGAAAATGAAAAAACAGATCGTTCCGTGTACACAAGAAAGATCTGTGAGTGAGGGAGTGAGTGTGTGCGTGTGCATGCATGTTTGTGAGAGGGAGTGTGTGTGTGTGCATGTAATTCATTTTTATTTGAATAGCACGTCTTTAAACAGTGTGTAACAGAATACAGGTCAACAGCAACAGTAGAGCATTACATATAAACATGGAAAACACTGAGTGAGTGAGTGTGTACGTGTGTGTGACAGAGTGTGCAGATGCGTGTGTGCAGATGCGTGTGTGCGTGTGCGTGTGGTGTGTGTGTGCGTGCGACCTGCTGAGCAGCGTGTTGTAGGCGCCCTTCAGGGCCTGGTGCTCCAGGGTTAGGGTTAGGGTTAGTGCAGATGCGCGTGTGCGTGTGGTGTGTGTGTGCGTGTGACCTGCTGAGCAGCGTGTTGTAGGCGCCCTTCAGGGCCTGGTGCTCCAGGGTTAGGGTTAGGGTTAGTGCAGATGCGCGTGTGCGTGTGGTGTGTGTGTGCGTGTGACCTGCTGAGCAGCGTGTTGTAGGCGCCCTTCAGGGCCTGGTGCTCCAGGGAGTCCTGCTGCAGCCGCCCGTTGTGCTGCAGCAGCTCCTGAGTGTCGGCCCGGGAGCGCTCCACCTCCTGCACCTGGGAGCCCAGCTCCGCCTGCAGCTGCTCGCGCCGCCGCGCCGCCTCCTTCAGCAGCGAGCCCAGCTGGCGGGCCTGCGGGGGGAAGGAGGGGTGAGGGGCCGGGCGCAGGCTCAATATTGGACTGGGACGCCAGCCCACGGCCAGTGATTTGAGAGGACGGGGATAACGTGTTGACGTTTCGTGCATAATTGGGTGTTGATGTGTTGACGGTTGTTGTTGTTTTTTCAAAAAATTAAAATGGAGACGTAAATAAAGAAATAGAAGAGAAAAATAACCAATGCGCAAAAGAAAATCGATGATAAACAAATAGTAATAGGAGGGAAAAAAGGCTTTGAAAGTCAAGTGAGATTCGTAATCATGTAAGATTATCGTCATGTAGATAAAACTCTAAAAGGGTTATTTTCATAATATGAATCAGGCCCATTAAAACACATTGTGCAAGAAAGGTGGCTCCTATTGTTTCTGGATCAGAAGGTTTCATGACCTCAAACAGAGCCCTGGGGTGTCTCTACAGGTCTGGGAGGGGGGGGGTACCTCAGCCTCGGCCTGGGCCTTCTGCTGGCGGTTCTGGGCGATGAGGCGGTCGGCCTGGGACAGAGCCAGGGCCTTGGCCTCCAGCAGGTCCTGCAGACGGCTCTCCTTGGCCTGGGGACACACCAGGCACCAGCCGCCATTAGACAACAACAATGAGGACAGGGAGCTGTTGGTAAGACGCCATAAATACTAATAAAAACTGAATGTATAAAAATGGATATTTAAGTGTAGCAACGGTAAAATACATGCCTAAAGCACACGGCTGAAGCCAAATAACTTTTTGGACTTTGAGCATCCACAATACAATTTTGTCCTATAGGGAAGCGAGTGCAAAAATACAGCCCTGCTAACTCTCATCATCATTGTATTATCACCTGTATTCCCGATGTTAATATAGAGTCACTCACCGCGAGGGCAGACAGCTTCTGCTCGTACACGTCGATGATCTCCGATACTCGCACGTCCTCACCCGGTTCCTGCAGCTTCACACACACATACACACATTACATCCATACGCAACACAAGCCACGACTGCTCTATTTAACTCATAAATCAAAAAGGAAATATTCCCCCCACTCGCACATGTATGAAACATATACAGGCCGAGCAGGGCTGTGCAATGACTGTCATCTTTGAGTTGTGATATAAAAATGCAGACTTCAAAGCATCCCGTTTTGTAGCCTTAATTAACAATAAATAACTATACCTTATAAACTATAATCAAAATAATAAATAAGGAGAATAAAACAAATACTAAAAGGTTTTAGAAGGTAGATTTGGCCTGACATCACACCTAATATTAGCATACTTAACGTGATGAATCACAGCAGCTATTTAGGAAGGTCAGACACACACACACACCTCAAAGCCGTTCTGTATCTTCTCTATCAGGCTGTTGACACTCTTGCTGGAGCTGTTGGAGGAGTCGGAGAGGGTGAAGCTTCTGGTGGGCGGGACTTCCTCCACTGCCACGCGCTTTACAGACAGCTCCAGCTCCCTCTGACGGTAGGCGTTGTTGGCTGCGATGCTCTCCCCTAGACTAGAGTAGGAAGAACTGTGATTGGATATCCTGGATTGGATTTGACAATGCTAATTAAAACACTTGTAAGACGTGCCTGTTGGAGGCTTTAAAAATGGAAAGGACAAACATGAGGTCATATTAAGGGTTGAAAGCTCTCCCCTTTTCCAATAAACTGTCATAAAAAAATATAACTTAGTGATGAGAGGAAGCCATGTTAAAAGGCATTGTAAGCGAGTTGTCATTTCGGTCTATTTTCTCAGTTAGCACTCTCCTCCCATCTCAATGTCACCATAAATACAGGTCAAGCATGAATCCCATCTCATTTTTTCTCATTTAACCTTGTACCTATGTTACTGACCAAACACTTGCTGAATAGGCGGATTATATTAAATTGGTCTGGATTCTGTAACACGGGGGGGGGGGGGGGGGGGGTTCAGGTACGTGTTAGCTCAGCGCTAGTTGCTACTTAATTCTACAAACTGAAACTTATAAACATTACAAATAATTATTACTTACAGCGATATTTATGAGGAATAAACAGATAAACAGAAGAATAATATAACTGTGGACTTGGGGGTCGTTCAAGGGGAGAAAACCATCCTCTGGTTTCATAGCGGCGGCTGTAATGGGACTCACATGAGGGAGGGGAAGTCTGGGAGGGGCGTGGCCTCCACCAGCAGCGCCAGTCCTGTCTGCACCGTGTCCCTGTGGTGGGACGTCAGCGCCACCGAGAACGGACTCACCATCCGCTGGTCCTGAACACACACACACACACACACACACACACACACACACACACACACACACACACACACACACAGTAAGAGTGTAACGGGTCAATAACAATTAATTGGTTGGGTCAATTTAAATATTCCCAATATTTAAAGTGATGGACAACAGGATCCCAAAACCGTGAATATCAAAGAGGGATGTATCTAGTACAGATCTACAAAATATCTGGAAAATATCCAAGATACTCATGTCTGGGATATATACTATGTCCCAGATATAGTAACCCGTCAATGGGCACCGTCATCGTACTGTGAGTGGCCTTGGCAAGTGGGCTCGGCAAGGTGAGTGTGACGTAATTGGTCACACGCTTGAAGAATAGCCATGAAGGAAAATAGACCCCTCCCATTAAATCAGCCTGAAGGAACAGATGGAGATGAACTGACAGAAGATTTGCTTGCAACGGGTTTCATAGAACATCATTAACTGATCCTTAATGCACATGTTCATAACCCTTAATAACATAATAAGAAGTATATTAAAGATTACAGTTTCCATTATGTTAACATTACTAAACAGTGTTGCAGTGTTTTAGCTGAAAGTCTGCCTGTCCTTTTAAACTGAAACAGAAGCTGATTGAATGCATGTGTTCCTCTGTGGTGTTCGTGGGCGTACCTGCAGCATCCTGTAGAAGCTGGTCTCCATGTCCTTCACCTGGCCCCGGAGCTTACTCATCAGGTCTAGAGTCTTCAGCACCGCCTCCGCAAACACCTGGCTGAAAACACCACAACACACACACACACACACACACACACACACAGCTGGTTTAACACCACACACAGCTGGTTCAACACCAAACACACCTGGTTCAACACCACACACACACACACCTGGTTTAACACCAACCACCCACTCACACCACATTCATGTCTGTTTCAACATCACACACACGCATAATAAATCGTATTTCAATAAATCAAAACCTTGGTTGAACTACTCACACATGGTCACCATCGGAACCATGGGGCTGGCTTGTGAGGGGGCTGTTGTCCTGACAACAAGCCAGGAGGGACTCCACCTGCGAGAGACAGAGCTGTGCGCCCACCTGACGAGAGACCAGTGCCCTGGTCTGGTCTTCACCACACAGGAGTGGAGGCTAAGTCAAGGCTTCAAACACAAACCCTCTTTCTAACCTCTGTCTTCCTCCAAATGTAGATTAAACCTGTACATTTAGACGAATGTCACATAGAATTATATATATAAATAAATAACAAAATTAGTAATAAAAAATAAGGTTGATAGAGACATTTTATATATATATATATATATATATATATATATATATATATATATATATAAAATAATATCCTAACTCTGGTAACTTTGTTACATTATGCATTTTCATGTCGTCCCCGATCAAGCCAAAGAGGATCGGGGACTTCCTGTTTGGCATCTGGCGTCTGGCCTAACCACCAGAAAACCACCAGATAGCCATCAGTGTTTATTCACGCCATCAGACCTTCAGAGAAATGTGTGGTTTTCCCACGACCCAGACGCTGCACGTGAGACGGAGTGAGACAAAATGAGACGCAAAGAGACACAGTGAGACGGGGTGAGACAGAGTGAGACGGAGAGAGACAGGGGGGCCGGCGGAGGCGTGGAGGATATGGATGAGCAGGTGGGTGACGTGGGTGATCCGGAGGCAGTGCCTCCGGAGCTGGGCGTCGCCCTGTGCCAAGCGGAGCCCCTTCAGCAGCTCCAGCAGCGCGGGCAGCAGCATCTCCACGAAGCTCAGCACGCACGGCGACACGCTGTCCCCCGCCAGCGCCTCCTACACACACACACACACACACACACACACACAGATACAAACAGCCCGTGACAAACATTATCGGGCCAACTCAACTTCCGCTTCTCGAAAATTTGCACTTTAAGTAGCCTCAGAATAGAAACTCGTTAAAAGGGTTCTGAGTACTTATATGACTCATAACATTAACAGCGCTTCTCAAAAATCATCTCAACCCATTGCGAAATGCACAATATAAATTAGATCTGATCATAGTACATAGTATACAGAGTTTTGCAAGGGGTACCATTTAAATAAATGTCCTCTATATCAGCATAGCGCAATAAAGTAAGACCGGCCCTATGATTCTCACTAAACTGTCCTCCCCCCTGAGAAGCTGAAAAGGCTAGGAAATATCTGAACGGGTCAAAGTGGTAACGGTCAGATCAGCGCTGCACTGGTGTGTCCCAGCAGGGCCACCGTACCTCGAGGAGCTCGCTGAGCAGCTGCAGGGCCTTCAGGGAGCACGACTCGGCCGACTCCAGGGGACCGCTCAGCCACCTCAGCAGGCTCAGCCCGGGCTGCTCCGGCTTTGGGCCCCCGTCGCGCCCCGCCCCCGGGCGACGCCCGAGGCCGGCCCTGAGCCGGGGCCCCGCGGGCTGGAAGACCACGCCGCAGAGCAGCGCCCGCAGCCCCGAGACGCTGCACACCGCCAGCAGCAGTTCCAAGACCTAGAGAGAGACGCAGGCATGCAGGCACACAGCAGGGTCACATCCTTTTTCATGCATCAGCCACTGCGTCTTGTGTTTTTTTTTATTGAAAAAGAATCATGCAGAAGTAAACCGAAACTGGGATTGATCAAATGCAAGTCAGCCTCCACTTTGAGCACAAAGCACTGTGATGGTTGAGTTTGAATTGAACCAGCAAGAGTCACCTACAGATTTGGATGAGGTGCGATGGTAATGCATGTGACTCAATTTTTATATCCTGTTTATCTTTCTCACACACACACACACACACACACACACACACACACACACACACACACACACACACACACACACACACACACACACACACACACACACACACACACACACACACACACACACACCCACCTTGGCTGCCGAGTCGGGCTCCTTTCCATGGAGAAGCCCCATCACCTGAGACACACAGGCTGAGAAATGCTCATACCTGCACAGAGCAAACATCCAATCATTATTGATTCTGTATACTGTAGCTATGGAATAGTATCCGGAGATATACTCCTTGGATTACCTCCCAGTCATTGTCTCAAATCCGGACAAGTACTATTTTACTTAACACGTTTGATTGCGTAGTTACCCTCTCCTTTCCCCTTAATTCATTCATGGCTATACTTTGAAGAGAGGCTTACTTTTGGAGATAGGAGATAAAGCATTGTATTTGGTAAAACAGGGCCCCAAAGGAAATAAGGCTTCCCTTTTCTGATCCACAATAACAAGAAAAGAGAATGTGAACTCTTGGCTTGAGAAGCATCCTAAAGATATATCTCTTTCAGTTATAGACCGTTCCTATAGCAACTGAAAGATTAAGTTAAACACAATGGTAAGTCTGTGCGAGTGACGTGGGCATACCTGGTCAGGTAATCTGCAATCTTGGGGCTCTTTAATAGGTCAACCAAGAGGTCAACAGAGTACTTCCGGGTCAGAGTGCCGTCACCATTGACGATGATGTTAAAGACAAGCTGGAATGTCTGGTGGATGTTTTTGGCATCAAACAGCTGAAAGATGAGAAGAGGAGACCAAGATGAATTTACATAATACAAACTCTATGACAGTGACAGATGGTCATTGGATATAAAATAAAACTGACAATAAAGTAATTTGAAATAGCATGCAGTGAACCACAAATATGCAGTAACATGCTGTGATTATCTCAAACAATTTTGCTTAATACTCAAAGTTAAAGAATAGTTTTCATTTCTTCTTTAAAAAGTCAGCAGAAGCGTAGGGCTGTGATTGGATACTGAAGAATTTGATTGACAATACGCAGGAGTGCTAGTAATAGCAAGAATCCCAAAACATGTTATCCATATTATCAGTGGTTGAATGTTACGGACTGCATTGAACAGAACTATCATCTATCAACATTTCTTTACTACCACTGCCATTAACATCTCTCAAAGAAAATGTATTTACCTGTAAAACTGCACTGTATCTAATCAGACCTGCTCTCATTGCAATTAGATTTCTATTTTGTAACTTGCTGTAAGTTGCTGCAAATTGGTTTATTGTTTTGACTCAGTGACCCATACGTGTCTAAAGAAGAAGAAATCGGGAATCTTATACAGCAAATACTGGTTGGTCTGGCTTAACACCCATTGCATCTAAAGCAGGGCAATGACCAGATGAGAATGTCCCCTACCTTCTCTCCCACTTTGTCGTTGAGCGTGAGGCCGGCCAGTATGGAAAGGGTGAACACCACCACTGTCAGACTGTTGTGAGCCAGGAAGTTCACCAGCGTGCGGTAGAACGCCTTCACGTTGTCCTGCAAGGAAGAGCGTGCCACCATTATACGACATAAACACACACTGTGGCATTCAGAACAAAATGTCGTGAATGTATTTCTAACCCAACCCGCGCACTCCTCGAACGCAACCATAGTGTGGTCAAGGCAGAGCAATCTTACCAGAGACTTTATGTGGCCCTGAATAGAGTGGTTGTATCGACACAGGTTAGCCATGAGGCCCAAGCACGGCATTGTGATGTCGTCATTATGAGACTGGCTGTGGGGATTAGAAGGGGGGGGGGGGGGGGGGGGGGGGGGGGGGGGGGGGGGGGAGGGGGGGGACCATTTTTTATTTCTAAACGTAAAGATAAGCTTTTTTCATTAACGATTCTAACATGATTTGAATGAAAAAAAGATTTTTGAGTGTAACTTACATGTTGGTCATGAGAAAGGCTATGAGCTCGTGAATGTAGTTTGTGGAGTGGAATACGCGCGTGTTGTACGTAAGCTTCTGCAGAACCTGTAGACACTGAGAAACCCATGATACTCGATTATATACCACTCATGAAATACTAAGAACTTATACACATAGACAACCCATACATCAAACACCATGTCATTTATAACTGTAGGCAACCCATATATGTGCTCGACGTATTGACCTACCTGTAATACCAGCGGCTCGCCAGGTGTTGCGCTGTGCTGATGGATGACGGAGGCCAGCGTGCTGGTCAGGTTGTAGCTACTGTGGAGCATCTCTCGGCTGTCCTCGTCATGGGCTTTAACAGAGCGGCAGGTTGAAATCGTCACATAGTGTATGTCCCTTTTTGGAACAACATTGGCTAAATAACTCAATAGTAATAGAGACATAGAGACAGTGGGAGGAAGGATGTGGGCATGCGGCGCTAACCTAATTGTGCCAGCAGAGCGACGATGGTGCCTACGAGGACAGGACTGCTGTTTGGGTTTCCTGCGACCTCCACCAGACCACTCACACACTCACTGGGCAGCATCTTGCCAGACGACAGCAGCTGGTCGCATTTTAAGCCGGACAACTCCTGAAGACACCCAGGGAGACAGAGAGAGACGGGAGCGGTTTAAACTCTGAAAGGAACAGTTATAAGACACAGAGAAACAAACTAAAGAAGTGGCGCAGCATTCACCTCCACTTGTTTCTGGAGCTTGGCAGTGGTCTGGGTGGACATGCAGTCTCGGTGCTGCTGGATGGCCAGGAGCAGCGACTTCAAGCACATAGTCATGTCCATCCTCGAGGCAAAACAGATGTCATCAAATCAAAAAAGTACTTTTATTTATAGATAGATAGATAGATAGATAGATAGATAGATAGATAGATAGATAGATAGATAGATAGATAGATAGATAGATAGATAGATAGATAGATAGATAGATAGATAGATAGATAGATAGATAGATAGATAGATAGATAGATAGATAGATAGACAGACACTTTATTGATCCCTTGGGAATGCTCCTTCAGGGAAATTCAAAATTCCAGCAGCGGTAGTACAGACAAGACACATAAACAAGCAAAAAACACAAGCTAAAATGCAACAAGACATTGTATAGATAAATACATAGAATACAAATCAGTTACACTATCATTCAAAACAGAGCACAGAAAAGAAATGTGCATAAATTATTTGTCACGGGGCACTGCCCATATTTGTTGTGCTCTTTATACAACTATGCAATGCAAGTCGTACCTTACATTATCTCTGAATCGAACGTGAAGCTACGATACTGTTACTGCTAACATAAATGCTAGTTGCCGTTATTCACCCTGTTTACCAGCTGGATTAAGTCAAATTTCATAATATTACCTGTGTCAATGTTTAGGAAAACGTAAGTATTCAATATGGCAGTCTTGTAATAGTCTGTCAACGCTTTACGGCTTGTTTATCTTGCTATGCATTTTGTCAGGGAACACAACAGCAGCAGCGGCTTCCTCCCGCTTTCAACTTCGAACAGAGGTGGACGGGTCCATGGTACCCAGCAGGGGAGGTATAACGTATACCAATTGGCATAACGTACACAATTTGGTATATGTTGCCTAAAAGTGCAAGGTGAACAATAAATAATATCTATTCTTTCAAACATATTAAGTGAGTTGGATTATTTATTCTTATTTACTCACATACTTACTGAAAATGATATATGCGCTCCCCCCCCTAAACACCATGTCTATTAGGACACGTGACCATGACGTAATCAGGCATCACAAAAGACTAACCAGGAGAGGGCAGTGAGAGTTTTTGGAACACTTTGGAAACTATTGTGCAGCATACATTTGCAGACAGATGCATGTATATATTGTCTTGTTTTTGTTTTTATTCATTTTAAATCATTCGATTTGTCTGTATTTTTGGATTCAAGAAATAATTTTTCGCCCATGTCCTGTTGCACTGCTCTTCTTTGTACAGTCAGATACACAACTAAACTATGCATAAGCAGCCTAACTTCTAACCTGATGCAATCATCCAATACAAAACAAACAATCTAATTTATATAACATTGCACATTATATAATTCAGTGTTGATTCCCTGATGGTAAATTAGAGAAGCAAATTCAAATCGTTGAGATTTAAAGTGAAATACAAGTCAAAACCTCCAAAACTCAAAAAGAGGAAATATAAAATTCACGATTGGTTGTACTTCTTGCTTTTAGTCTTGGAGCGCAAAACCAAATGGGGTTTTCCAGATAAAATGCACTTTTAAAGAGTAGGCGAGACTAGAAGAGAATTTAATATTATATATTATGTAAATGTAAATGTACATTTATTTGTAAAGTATATTTAAAAAACAAACAACAATAAAACAAGTAACAATCATACATTTGAGACGACGATAATAACAATAACTATAATAATGACATTAATAACAATGATAATGTTGGCTAGACGTTGCCACAATGCAATGAATCAATGTACAATCAGGATCAAAAGAATAAAAGATGTGATAAAGATGAGGTAAAAGAAAGGTTAGACTGAATTAAAGACAATAGAGTAGAGATGAGTTTTAAGATTTGATTTAAAAATAGCTAGAGGGGGATAATTTAATATGCAGTGGCAAGCTGTTTCAGGGCAACAGCAACAAATGCCCTATCTCCTCTACATTTGTGTTTATTTTATTTATTTTATTATAAATTAGGTTCTTTATACAAAACCATTAATAATAAATGGAATAATATCAGACAAATAACAGATAGGGAGAAATATATTAATATATACTTAGGCTATATAAAAAACAAACAACAGAGCACATGAAATTAAACGAGAGATGATTAATAATCAGCGCCACTAAACAGAGACAGAAAGAGAAACAGAAAGTTGCCTTTTAGTCCAGAGACTCAGGCATTAGGCATAAAGAGACGTATAGCGAAAAAGAAAGTTTTACAAATATCTTATAAGAACTTAAGAGCTTTATAGAGATTGAAGTCGCAGTTCCCATTCCAGAAAATGACCTACTGTCTCCTCATATCTATTCGGATGTCCCAGTCATCCTCTACAATATAGCAACCAATATTAATATAATATCAATGTTATGTAAACACAAAAACAAGTAATGGCTAAGTTAATTTCTTGAAATAAAAGGAGCCACAAGCAACTGATGCAGCATGGGAAGACAACCATTTACGTTATGCATCCTGAAACTCTAAAATGAAGAATTTTGCAGCTTCTGCAGTTTGAGATATTTAAACCTTGTGTCGACAGTTCCTTCAGGGCAAGACGGTGACGTACGTAGCATAGGAATCTGTTTTCAAAACAAAGAGATCAACACAAAGGGAATTTCAAATTAGTATTATTTAAAACTGATAAAACAAGTGGGCTTATTAAGGGAAACATATTAAGGATGACACTTAAAACACTAATAACAAAACAACCATGATAATAACAAAACAATAACAATATAATGAACCAATGTACGGAGGGGTTATTCTGTTAGTACGCACAGGCTTAAACCAGTTGAACATAAGTGATTGCTGAAGTGATATAGCAGCACAGGTTTATATATACAGTATATAAAAAAATGAATGTGCTGCAACCAAGATACATACTTTCATACACCGTTTCCATGGCCGACTCTAGGTCCTGGAGCACTTTGGGCTTGATGCGAGGGGGCGTCACTCTGCTGACGCTGAAGCGCAGGTGAGTGGCTAAGCCCTGGTCCTTCTTCCTATAGTGGACAATCAGCTCCTGCAGGTTGCTAAAGTAAACCTTCGGCACACCTTCGGCTGACTGCAAAAGGGGCCAGAGAAAACCCGGGCAACCCATTAGGCTTTAAGTGTATGGGTAGTGTATGGATTGCATCTATCATTATGTGTGTGTGTGTGTGTGTGTGTGTGTGTGTGTGTGTGTGTGTGTGTGTGTGTGTGTGTGTGTGTGTGTGTGTGTGTGTGTGTGTGTGTGTGTGTGTGTGTGTGCACGGCCCTACTATTAGTGAGTAGCGTCGGCCAGAAGTCATCACTCTGTAGGTGTACACAATGTCCTGTTTACTGCAGATCAAATACACAATGGATCCTTTGAGATGGCAATTTAATCAAGAAATAAATCCAACACAGAATGTATCCAATTAAAATAATGTATACAATAATAATAACAAATATATATTAAAATAAATAATAATATTTGCAATAAATAATAATAATAATGTAATTTGCATTTAAAATATCAGCATTATTAGCAATTGGCATCCCAATGAAACACAACACACAATTATTACACATAAGCATATGATGATATAATACATATAATGCAGCCCTGTATAGCCACGGGGACATGGCCTTACAGGAGGTACTCACTAGACACACAGGCACAGCCCCCCATCCACCGTCTCGCTGTCGCGGAGCAGGAAGGCTCCCTCCTTGGCCTTCTTCCCCAGGAGCACCTCACACTCTTTCTTAGTGACCCCTCCGTGGTAGCACCGAGGCCACGCCACAGCCATGGTCTATGTCTCTCTCTCTCTCTCTCTCTCTCACACACACACGCACAAGCTCTCTCTCTACAAGCCGTCTTGATGGTCGGTCAGTGAGGTGGTTCTGCGGGACAGCCGGTTGTTCCTCTTCCTATAGCGGACCGTTGTAGTCTCGAACAACGGTCTGATCCAATCGCATAACTGATGCTTTGTGAAACTCTTCGGACCCTCCTTCCTTTTCTTACAGGAAGCCGACTATTGAGATCGCTGAATCTGAAAGCGTGTAAAGCCAAGATACAGAACAGGAAACGATGGTTTGTGACTGTGTGTCTGGTGTGGCTTTGTCACCCTTTATGTCTGTGCGGCGCCTTAACGTCTAATATATATATCTTCAATGCATCATCAAATATCTATAGACCAAATGCATATCAGGGGGCTCCATTTTTGTTTCTGACCCCAAGCTTGGGTACCACTAATTTACAAGACATCTCAATTATGAGAGTAGCCTACATGACAAGTTATGACAGAGGTGAATACTAACACATTACTACTGGTCAGCCCTGCAGGGTCGTTGCTAAGCAACGTGACGTGGAGGTCTGCAAGCGGAGGGTCAAACGGTGATCCTTCTGATCCGATCTTATTATTGGTCTACTATATGATCTATATCTATGTTTTTTCACAAGGGCTTACAATGCTGTTATAAGGAAAGCCAAAAAAAAGTCAAGCAAGCGACCTTACTACAGAAGGCGATGGCCATCCGAAACAAAGTCGGAGTGGTGGACGATGTGCGGACTGAGCGTTTCCTCGGGAGCGCATTTTGAGTGGTGACACAAAATAATAATAATAATAATAATAATACATTTTATTTATAATGCACTTTATATTCAAGAATCTCAAAGTGCTTCAGAGAAAAAAAAACTATTAAAAGGGGGAACCTCAAAGAAAGTTTAGCTAAATGCTCTTTTAAAGAGATGGGTTTTGAGACTCCGTTTAAAAAGAGCTGTAGTCTGTGGAGCCCTCAGGTGGTCAGGGAGGGCGTTCCATAGTCTAGGGGCAGCAGCAGAAAAGGCCCAATCACCCATGGTGCACAGCTTCGTATGTCGGGTTTGGAGGGTGTGAGTGGATCCTGAACGGAGTGTACGTGAGGTTGTCGGGGGGGTGAGGAGTTCCTGAAGGTAGAGGGGGGCAAGTCCGTAAAGGCACTGGTGGGTGAGGAGGGAGACCTTGTACTCAATTCTGAGTGGGACAGGGAGCCAGTGCAGTGATTTCAGGATGGGGGTGATGTGGTCATGCTTGAGCACCCTCATCAGGACCCTGGCAGCACTGTTTTGAATGTATTGGAGCCCCTGGATGCTCTTGCCAGGGATCCCAATGAGGAGTGCATTGCAGTAGTCCAACCTGGAGGAGACAAAGGCATGGACGAGCTTCTCTGCATCAGCCAGGGTGAGTGATTGGCGGAGTTTGGCGATGTTCCTGAGGTGGTATAATGCTGTCTTACAGAGGTGTTTGATGTGGGTGTCAAAATTAAGTTGTGGGTCCATTTTAACACCGAGGTTGGTGACGGATGTGGAAAGGGGGATGTTTTGGCCAGAGAAGGTGATATTGGTGATGGTGGCGGAGCGGAGCTGATGTGGCGTGCCAACAAGGATGGCTTCCGTTTTATGGCTGTTAAGTTGTAGGAAGTTGAGCTTCATCCACGCCTCTATCTCCCCCAGGCAGGTGGTCAGTGTGGATGTTGGCAGAGGGGCAGAAGAAGTGGGGGTTGTCCTGATGTAGAGCTGTGTATCATCAGCATAGCAGTGGTAAGATAAGCCATGCCTGCTAATGACACTACCCAGGGGGAGCGTGTACAGTGAGAACAGTGTGGGGCCCAACACCGAGCCCTGCGGGACACCGCAGGTGACGTTGTTGGTGTGTGATTTTGCTTTGCCCAGGGCGACGTGCTCAGTTCTGTCAGTGAGGTACGAGGTGAACCAGTTCTTTACATTTCCTGATAGTCCAATGGTGTATTGCAGGCGGTGAAGGAGAATATTGTGGTCAACCGTATCAAAAGCAGCTGTTAAGTCCAGGAGGATGAGGAGAGATGGGGAGCCGGTGTCTGCTGCCATCAGGAGGTCATTTGTGACCCTGACCAAGGCTGTTTCTGTACTGTGGCCATAGCGGAAACCAGACTGGAATTTTTCAAACAAGTGATGTTGTATGAGGTGATCCTGGAGTTGTGCTGCAACTGTTTTTTCCAGAACTTTTGACAGAAATGGGAGATTTGAGATGGGCCTGTAGTTGGAGAGGACTTCTGGATCAAGGGTAGGCCAGGAGGGAGTGGTTAATGATATTGGTGATGAGTGGAGAGACAGCAGAGATGTTGGCCTTCAGCAGAGCTGTAGGGAAGGGGTCTAGTGCACAGGTGGATGGCTTCATTTTCCTGATGACGTCCTCCACCTCTTCCTTTGTGATGCTGGAGAGGGAGCAGAGGGTCTGGACAGAGTCAATCGGTGGGTCAGCAGTTGGAAGGGGCAGGACAGTAGTGGTGGAGAGGTGTGAGCGGATGTTATTCACTTTTTGTTTAAAAAAGTTGATGTGCATGTTGCACCTCTCCGTGGTGACATCAGATTGGGATGGTAAAGGGGGTTTGAGAAGGTGATTGATAGTTGAAAAGAGCTGTTTGGAGTTACCAGGGCTATTGTTGATTATTGTGGAATAGAACCTGGACCGTGCATTATTCAGGGCTTCAACATATGCCCTCCTGTGTTCCCTGTATGCCTGTTTGTAAACGGTCAGACCAGAGGCCTTGAGTCGCCGCTCAAGGACACGCCCAGCCGCCTTCATTGTACGTAGTTCACTGGTGTACCAGGGTGCGGAGCGCGAGAAGGAGACTGACCTCGATGTTAAGGGGGCGTGGAGATCCAGGAGACTGCTCAGGGACTGGTTGTATAAGTCCACTGAGTCAGCAACAGAGAGGGAGTCAGTTGAGCCAGAGGAGAGATGTTGAAGGTCCAGGGCCAGGGCATCCATGTTGATATTTTTCACATTCCTGAAGTGGATCTGCCGCTTTGGTTTGGTGTGGGAGGAAGGAAAAGGGAGCTCCATTGACACAACTCTGTGATCCAAGACGCCAAGATCATAGACCTGTAGGTTGCTGATGGGGGCGGAGTTTGAGATGACCAGGTCAATTGTGTGTCCTCTGGAGTGTGTGGGGGCATCAACATGTTGTTGAAGGTTGAGGGAGTCTAGCAGCTGAAGAAAATCAGCAGCGGGCTGGCATGAGGGGGTGTCAACATGAATATTTAAATCACCCAGAATGATGGTATTGGCAGAGGTAGTACAGAGTGTTGTGAGGAGATCAGACATTTCCGGGATGAAAGCAGAGTTGGTTTTTGGGGGCCTGTATATGAGTAGAACAGTCATGGGATGGGGGGGCTTGCATGTGAATGCAAGACATTCACAGGAGGAAGTTGTAGGCAGTACCATGGGGGACAATTCCAGGTCCTGATTGTGGATGACAGCTAGGCCACCACCGCGTCCAGGGCTGCCTCCAAGTAACTGTAGCCTGGGGGACAGGCTTCGTTCAGGGCAGAGTAAACCTCTGGCTGGTGCCAGGTTTCTGTTAGACACATGAAGTCAAGTCCTTTTTCCCTGATATGCTCTTCAATCAAGCTGGATTTATTATTGAAGGATTGAGTGTTGAAAAGTTCAAATTTGACCAGTGACTGTGGGGTTATTCTCTGTACAGGTCGCAGAGCCTTAAAATCCACTCTGCGCACGTTGGAATCCACTCCATGAAATCTATCCAGCCGGGAGTGCGGGGATCTCGCGATGTTGTGTCTTTTGCCCTCAGCCGTCTCAGCGGACCTGATGGATGTGATGAAGCCGGCAGGCTAGCCATAAATAAAGTTTCTCCCTGAGCCTCTGTGGATATATCGAGGTCTACGCAATAGTCCTAGCTGCTTAATGGTGGAAATACAGGGTGGGATGGAGCGATTGTTGTACTTCAGCAGCTGTGGGGCGAAGTACGTCAACATCGAACCAGCCAGAGTGATGTTAGCCTGTTAGTAGCTAGGTACGGACCCGAAGCATCTGGGGAAGAGCTGGGAGGCAGTGCAGAGAATCCACGAGACAGTAGAGACAGCTTAGCAGGTTGACCAGGGCATATTCCTCACCAGGATCACCGAAAACGCCAGCAGTGACCAGGAAAATGTCACATCGGCTACTTGTTTTTAGCCGTTGTTTTTAGCCGTTGCTAGGGACGCCAAAATAGCAAGTGAGCTACACGGCTCTTCACAATAACACTGGAACAACTAAAGACAGTCCATAAGCTTGCTTTTCGTCGCTGATGTAGCTTGCAGGGAACCAAGTAGAGATTATATGTCCACAAAAAATCACTTTTTAAAATAAAATTGGCCAAAATTGGCCCAAAAATTGCTTGGAGAAGCGGCGAACAGACAGCGCCAGCGTCCTCTCCGTTTGTTGTTGGTTGACAAAAGCGTAGGCCTACGTCAACGTCGCCGCTGATAGAGTTGCGAAGTCACTCCCTTTCCGGTAGAGCCCATGGAACCTATGAGGTAAAACAATATGAAAGGGTTTAAATGGAGAGAAAGTCATTATTTTCTGGTCCCAGTCTTTATATGCCCCGGATTACACATATGTTGTTTGTGGATTTAAATTATAATTTTTCATGCAAAGAAAACTAAACATTTTCGCGAAGAAGTTTGTTAATGTTAGGTTTTTCCAAGGGGAGGATAAAAGCATCGAAAGAGGTGAAATCTATTATAAGTTGGGGTAGGAGCGTCGCTAGCAATTGAAAACATTCGGGGCTGTAGCCCAGAAGCTAGAGTCATTTTAAAAGGTGGTTCGGGGGTTTCTCCCCCGAGAAAATTAGAAAACCGGGCTGATGAAATATGCAATTGTAACGTAGTTTGAGAAGGAAAGGAAAGACCAATCGTCATGTCTGACTTTGTGTGTGAGAGAGAGAGAGAGAGAGAGAGAGAGAGAGAGAGAGAGAGAGAGAGAGAGAGAGAGAGAGAGAGAGAGTGAGTGAGTGAGTGCGCTAATTTTCAGATGTCAGTGTTGTGCAAAAAATAGAATTCTCCGTGGTGCACTAACCGGAAATTACGATCACGACTGCCGCCGCGGCTCCTCCCCCGCAATAAAGAGTACTGCCGTTGAGTACGAAAAGTACGGAAGAGGATTAGGGCCACTCATAAAAAAGAAGAATAAGAGAATAAAGTCAGAATTTAATTATTTTTTTTATGTGTGGCCCTAATCCTCTTCCGTAGAAAAGTGTATATGGAAGCATATATGTAGCAAAATTCAAATGGCAATGCAATTTGCAATTCAAATGGAAATGCAATTTGCAATTCAATAAGTCATTACATTATGCAATTGACAATTCATTATGCAATTTAATAATGCAATTTGTAAATACGTTATTCAAAGTGTATTTTAATATGCAAAGTGATAATGGAATCCTCAATTTGTCACATTGTCAAATTTTTTGAGTTCCTTTATTCAAATTGAAAAGCTATAGTGTCCCCGTGATTGCAATGCACTTGGCAACGCTCCGTGTGTTGCGAAATTCAAATTACATTTCAATCCGCCAAACACTTTGCAAAAGATTTTGCAAAACGTTTTGCAAAAGATTATGCAAAACGCTTTGCGAAAGATTTTGCAAAACGTTTTGCGAAACGTATCAGCCAATTGCGTGGGGGCAGGAACTACATCACTTCCTCGTCAGACCAGCTGATCATCCATGACCTAGCGCTTGGCACTTTCCTTTCTATGCCTAGCATTGTGCCAGGTTTGACTGGGTAGACGTATATAGTAATAATGTGAAAATGGCGAAAAAGACAGTGGCAGAGCTGCTTTATTTTAAATTTCCTCCAATTAGCCTCCAAATACGATTGAGATGGGTATGTTTGTGACATTTTATTGAAAACAAATCAAAGAGGCATTGGAAGGACAGCTACAAGTCTTTTTTCCGATTTCCAACCATGGACCTATTCCAACAGCTGCCGTAGCCACCACGACAACAAGCGACGCATTCGGCTGATGGTCACCAGTTAACACTGTCACTAGTTGAACTGAAACACCGGTTTGCGCACCCTATCCGGTGCAGGCATGTTGGTCGCTCTTTCGTACCCTGCATCCTGCTGCTTCACTAGAGCTGCAGCGGCCTCCCGCAGCAGCTCCGCGACCATCTTTTCCGCCATTTTCCTGTTATCACTATCAACCCAGTCAAACCTGGCACAATGCTAGGCATAGCAAAGAAAGTGTTAGGTCGTGGATGATCAGCTGGTCTGACGAGAATGTGACTAGTTCCAACCCAGACGCGATTGGCTGATTGCAAAAAAAACGTTTTGCAAAAAGTTTTGCAACATGTTTTGCAACATGTTTTGCGGATTTAAATGTAATTTGAATTTCGCAACACACGGAGCGTGGCGAAGTGCATTGAAATCACGGGGACGCTATAGCTTTTCAATTTGAATAAAGGAACTCAAAAAATCTGACAAATTTTATTGTTACAACTTTTGCACATTTTATTGAGGATTTCAGTTTCACTTTGCATATTAAATGCATCATTTGAGTAGGTTGGTGTTTAAAGTAGGCCTATTGAAACGTACTCGAGGTTTAGTGAAGAAGGACCATAAAATAAGTGAAAAAGAGGAAGCAAAAGGAGAAGAGGTTAAAAATGTGTGACCCCAAAGTTGACAAATATCCCTATATATATAACATATATATATATAACATTTAGGCCTACGTGTAGACAGCCACTGCACAATAGGGGCTGCATGCAAAATGTAAAGAGTAACGTTACGATCGTTGTCCACTGAAATGCATTGGGGTAAAAAGCAAATACTTTCTTTACGTATGAATGTAGCCGAGTGGAAAGGGAAAATTATTATTAATACTCGGTCAAATTACAAAGTTCCCCCTTTTTTTAATTACAGTTACTTACAACGTACAAGAACTCGTGTACAATACAAAACTGCATTCATTGATGTTGCAGCTTCAACCGTAGAGTTAATGTAACGTTGTGGTGATGCTTCCCATCCACCCTGCCCAAGCTCAAAGCCAAGCTGTCTCAGACGTGTTCGCCACGATGCTGACGACTGTCTCTGTCTTCTTCATCCTCGTCACCTTCCCCTTCACCGCTTGGATTTGCATCAAGGTACATACACAACATACACAGTATTTCTTTATTTATCTAGGCCAATTTATTTTTGCATTTACCTCCTGGATCTTTTTTTATATGGATTTTTTTATTATGTGCAATATTGCTCACTTTCTGTTTACTTTTATTTACTTATTTTGTTCACTTTGACTGTTTGTCCACTTTGTTGTTTGTCAACTGTACTGCCTGTTGGCACTGGATACCTGAATTTCCCCAAGGGGATGAACAAAGTATCTACCTACCTACTTACTTACTTACTTACACATGCATGTAATCGAAAGTGTTGTCTAATCAATTGTATATGTCTATGTCTATGATACAAAAAGAGCGCATTTGGTCCAATACAATCTGTGGTCCAACAAACCTTGGGTCCGGCGAACTCACTCAACCTGCAAACCACGCAAATTATTTTTTTATTGGACTGGATTCGTCAAGATTTAAGTAAGTAGATTATCTAAAAAAGATTTTGGGTGATTGTAGAATGTCTTGAACCTGTAGATACTTAGTTATTGTGGAATACATTGATCACATTTTTTATTTGCTGGACAGGTTTAAAAAATGTTTTCGCACATCTATAAACACCCATACAAAGGAAATTGGTATGCATCTGAAAACGGGCATAATGCAAAGGGCTGATGTCTGTATTTAGGAGACAGACACACAGCACCCCACTGTTGGATATGATGTCACGCAATAGATTCCAATCTCTGTTGACATCATTACATTTTGTAAACACCTTCACGGGGTCGGAGACGAAATGAAAGACAAACTCTGGAAACTCAGACCATGGCTTGAATCATTCTGAGAGAAATGCCTGCAGGTGGTACCGAAAGAACACAACTCTGTGGATGAAATAATGATTCATTTCAAAGAGAAATTCAGCAGGCAAGCCGAATATATTCGAGGCAAGCCAAACTCATGGGGGCTCAAAGATCTGAAGTTGTATTGTCAGGTGGTGTTGTGATGAAGCTTGCCTCCACACTTCCAGAAGGCCAGAACGACAAGATCTATGCAGACAACTACTTCCCCCGTGTCCTATTGGTAGTGGAGCTCCTTCATCGTGGAGCTCATTACGGGGGAACAGCCAGTGGGGTACGCCTACCCAACTGCAACCTTGAGGACGAAAAGAGTTTGAAGAAAAAGGGGAGAGGAAGCTTTGACCTCAGAGTGGAGGGGAACCACCACACCTGTGCCGTCGAATGGTAAAAACATGCTTGTGATTTGGTGGACCAGACGATTCAACACTGGGACAAAGCCACCAGGACCTTTATTGAGGTTGAGGGACCTTACATTGTGGGTACCTACAACAAATAAATGGCAGTTGTGGATTTGTTGGGCTAATTTGCAGCCCAGTACAAGTTCCCGATGAAACCCATCTACATATTCTGGTGCACCCTTATCCTCGCATCTTCAAGCAGGACTGCAAAGCTCTCAAGATAGCTAGGAAAGACATACTGAACCGGAGATAGTTTCAGGGACCATTTGAAAGTCTTCTTTCATCCTGGTGAGAAGTAGTCCAATTTAGGTGAATACAACTCTCAGAACAACAAAGAGAGAGCGACCATCCTCAGCCAACAGGAGCCAAGCAGCAGCCACACAGAAGGGGACATCAAGGAGCCCTCTGAATGCTCTGGAGAGACGATCCTCAGCCCTGAGGCCATCTGTACACCCCTCACCGGATTTACGAAATTACCTATTCGCACACATGCCAGCGAAGAACAACAGAGGACATTGCAGATACTGCAGTCAGGGATCACGATAGCCTCTGCTTTTCTGAGGAAAGCAACTGTTTGTGGGACCATTCAAAAATTTCCTATTTTCTTTATTAATAAAGGACTATTCCCAAAAAACGAGGTTTTTTTTGGATTATTAATCATTTTAAACTGTATAAATAAGCAATCAACACTGCTACTAACCCCGAGTTGTTCTGTTTATTCGTTAAGACCATGTGTGAATAAATACCTAAGTCTGCCAGCTACGGGCCACGTTGTTTCCTAAAAACATTTTGAACAATTTTGAATCAGAGCCCTCCTACAACAACATCTGAAAGAGAAAATAAAGTTAGCTTATTTATTCTGTACCTGGGTCTTAACCACAAGCAACCTGGGTGATCCTCCTGGGTTTGACATGTGAGTTGTTTCCCACAGGAGTGTTCTGGATCATTCCCTGGCTGGACGTCATCAGGAAGGTGGACATGAGAACGGTGCACTATGACATGCCTCGACAAGTGGTAAGTGTTGTAGCCATAAGATTTGGTTCAACGTAGTTTATCAATGCAAGGCCGGAAATAAGATAACGAATCGACTAGAAATACTGAACTTGACTGAAGGGCACCTAGCCTACTGAGGTCATTTCAGGGTCTCTATACTATCCTGCCTTCGCTCTTCTGTAAGAAGCACAGCATACTTCAAACTGAGTTGATTATATTTCACCTGTTCGAGGCCAAATGGGCAGACAATCTTGTGTTATACTGCGGTTTGGGTTGGATCCCTGAGCATTCCTTTCCTGTGGTGTCTCCATGGAAACGGAAAATACGGTCAAAATACGTCCCGCACGCCTTACATTTGTGACCGAATGTTCCTTCGTTCATCGCCGATTCACCTTCTCCTGCCAGGTGTTGACGATGGACTGGGTGCCGCTGACGGTAGACGCGGTGCTGTTCTACCGGGTGACGCGGGTGCTAGACGGCACCCTGGCCACCCACACCCTGGCCCTGACACCCGTTGAAACACCAGGATCTGAGCTCGTCTGCCATCGTGCTTTAGACGTAAGCCTACAGTCGGATTTGGGAGTCTACTCGTTCACTTTGGGGGTCCGTCGCACACCAGTCTGACGAAAGGTCAAACATCGGCTAGTCTGAACGTAAAAATAAGAGTCACACAATGACTTGACAATGTATTGGCGTAGCATCAACTGAGTCAGTGACAACCACGTACATACTCAGTGCGTTTACATGCAGAGTCATTATTGGATAAAGAATCGAATAAGCAACCAGACTTTTAAAATGCATGTAAACGCCTTTACCCAATCTACTTCGGAGCAAAATCGGTACGTGAACGGACAAGCGAGATCGTATAAGAACACAGATGGATAACTCGATCCTAGTCCGATCTCTACCTGCATGTAAACCCGCATCGTATCTCGTATCGGATTTCGCATTCTGTGCATGAGGTTGGGGACGTGAGGCCGGAAGTAGAAGGAGACGGTAGTCGTTTTGTTGTCGCCATAGACATATAATCGTATTTCTTTATATGTTTATGGTTGTCGCCGTCGGGAAACGAGAAACAACGATTTATTTGAAAAGGTGATGCAGAAGATGGAAGCCGGTTTCATGCCATTACCCCCTATAAGAAGTGTATCATCATCAACACACTACGCTTCGATTTCACCCATGGCTGAATTAAAAGTACATGTTTTCCTAAACGTGGCTCATCAACAAGGTTGTATAGTAGTAACTTCGGGCACATCTGTCAAAATAAAGTTTTTTTTCTTCTGACGTGTATACAATCTTTATTCATTCATTGCGCCGCGAGTCTCTGATATTATGAATCTTAAAGACTGCGTCGGGTTCTCCGACTCTCTGGTACTTTCACAACAAAGATTAGTAGTGGGGGTTATCTCGGCCATGGTGGAGAAGGAATTGGGGGAAAGGAACATTGGCTTTGACTCTCTGAAGTCCAGATTGAAACGCTACATGGAGGAGAAAGCGATTGTTGCCGTGTGCAGGACAGCTGTCAGTTCCCTTCGGGTCCATGTCTTTTCTTCGACACACACATTGTTCCGACCTCTCCGTCGTATGCAGGCTGGTCTCCTCCTGTTGCTCTGCCGCCGGAGGAGACTGCATACGACCGAGAGGTCGGAACAATGAATCGTCGGAGAACAGACATGGGCCCGAAGTGAACTGACAGCTGTCTACTGAAAACATCTTTCTCGAATGCCGCCGCCTGAGTTTGTTGTTGCTGGGACGTAGAGGTCAACCGGAAGTGGCTCTATAACCACTTGTTGAAGGAGCTACAGCGCCACCTAGGGTAGCGGATTCAGCCATGCTCCGGCCATTATCCGATCTCTTAAAGGCCATGCACGTTCGGTTAATTGAAACGGTCCGTTCGAGTAGCAAAATCGGTGTAACCAAAATCGGCAAAACCGCCGTCTACATAGATACACATTTAAACGCACCATTTATGTATCAAAAGAAAGTACTAGCGTTGTTTTCGCAGAGCGAAAGTATCCATGACTAATCGTGTTTAGTTTCTCACTGACATTTATTATTAGCATCTCTATCAGCTCACTGATCAACACGCTATCAGCTCACTGAACAACACGCAATGCTTTCGTTCTGTTCATTTACAGCACTAAGTACGTAGCGTATAACTAACATTTTATTAAAACATCCTAATATTTATGTTGAGCTTAGTCAGGGTTCATCTCGAGTTACAATGGAGCCTAGGAAGGAAGATGCAAATTCAGATTAAAGCTGGTTACTACGGTTTAGTGAGAACTTTACACTTTTATAATCAGACTTATGTAGGGCGGGTGCAGAGGGCAGCTGGGCTGCACCAATGCACTTCGCTGACCGAAGTTTCCATCAAATTTAAGACAGAGATGTTATCAGCATTTAAATATGTATATTTTGCATACAATCTTTTTTTACTTTGCTTACTTTCAAATCCACTATGTGTATTTTGAACCTACATTTTTACTAAATACACAAAGTCTTGATTATGTCCTCTGAAACAAATATGTTTTAGTATGTAAATAAATACATATTTTGCCCCTACAAGTTCTATTTTTTAAGTTTTATGCAGTGTGCTTATCATCACGAGTCTGCACATCAGACTCTGTTTTGGGCATGATTTGTGCCTCTGAGAAATGTAGTGACATGGCATAACCATGGCTGCAGGGACAACATAGGTAAATGGTATTTACCTACCGGCCACAGCTTACCCGCATGACAACCAGGTGAGATGTAGACTAACCGACAGGTGAGGATGATAGTGGTTAGATAGGAATACTAAGATGTGTAGATATTCAGTCGGTTATTTATTCTTTATTTTAAAATCCCTCGTGCGAGAGCTCAACAGAACGCTCAGGTGATTCAGCCAATCAACAACTTGAGGCATGAGGGATGGGCGTGGCTTCTGAAGCTAAACCGCCGAGATTAGCTGGCTAGGACAGAGTGACCCTACCTGCCTTCTCTCCTGCCCGGCATGTCGTGCCAGCTCAGCACATGGGACAACTAGGCAAATAGACGGTTTGACTCCCAGCCAAATGGTCCTGGGTGCGAACCCCCATGTGCTCTGGAGGTATCCTTGAGCAAGGCACCACTTCCTGCTCACAAACGATGTCTCTAAAAGTCCACTGAAAGTGAGTAATGACTGTAAGTGGATAATGACTAATAATGAATCTAATAATAAATATAGTAGAAAATTAGAACAATGAGATGAGAACAATGCCAACATGGGAATGCAACCAAAGATATAAGTAACAAATAATAATGATTATTATCCCCATTCAGGTGTGCATGTGAAGAGTAGCAGACACGTGGATTCAAGAGCAGTTGTTATAGCAATGTGAATGTTGTTTTCTTTCTAATGGCATACAAGAAACACAACAACTATACCCAACTATAAAAAAATAAATATGCATGGGCAAAATAACGATATAGATTCCTGACAGGGTGAGAGGTTCAAATATGAATCAATAAGTCAACAAGCATAGCTATTGAGGTCAAAAGTGTGAGGTATGTCTTTGGGGATGACCACTTACCAAGCCATCTACCAATCACTGGAGCCCTGGGACACAATGCCAACTGCACACATGCCGTTATGCTGGCACACTAGACCGGAAATAAAAGAAGCCTTCCTCTGTGACCGCTATATATGCTATAGTGTCAACCACCCACACAACTTTCTTAAAGAGATATATCCCTATTTGTTACACCTATAAACATTCATAACTTTGCTTTTCTTTTGCAATTAACTCAATACTTGAAATCAAAATTCTTTGTACACGACCCGTGTTACTCTATTTTTCTTGAGCCTCTACTTAAGGGACATGGGTAATAACAGTATAGCTGTAGGCATGAGTTTACTGCCCTCCGAGCACTTGGCTGTTCCTGCCCTGTTCTCAGGCCGTAATGCCATGTATTTAACTCTCTATACTGTACCGTTCAATGCGGGCACATTCTGGGCGGGGCCATCTGAAGAACTATTAATACCCTGTGTGTGGCGCGGGTCGCCACCGTTGACAGAACGCGGTAACCTGCAATCATGAGTCCGCCGTCTCCGCCCAGCCAGCGTCCCTCCTTCTTATACGGACGACGCTGTTACTCTTTGGTTTTGTTTTTATGAACTACTACTGTTTCAACTACACTACTGTTTAATTATCCTGTTTTTGGCTTGTGTCCTTCGTACTTGCAGAGGAAAGTCGAAAATGGTTGTAATGACCTTGAGACACCGGCCTCAAGGTCTTGAGACACTGGTCTAGATTTGACTGAAAAATAAGTGCACCAATATGGATAGAGAGATATTATTATTATTAGTATTGTCTTTATTGACCAATATTGGCCAAAGAGTGACGGTACAGTGATCGAAAGCAACATATTGACATCATATTCATCACACAATTGAGGTTGCAAGACAGTGGCCTGGGTGTTTGACTCCCAGGTCAAAATTTGATCCCTAGTGTCCCAGCCTCTCCTTGGGTCACACCTGCTCGTCAATGACGTGTTTGGGAAAACATAGCAAGAGGGTTTTCTAAGTGAAGTAGCCTAAATAGTAAATGGTGCTGTCTAGCCCTGAGGATGAGGTCTGCCGCTGTACTCTCCAGCTGAGGGGGGTCTTTGCTGTGTTGCTAAGCAGTACTGGAGTGCAGGAGTGGGAGGTTCACAGGTGACTTTCTGGGTACATCTGAACCGGTTGTATCCAGTCTGTTCTGCCACCAGCCTGGATGGTATATGTATTGGTTTAAATAGGCATATCACTTTATTTGCCCTTTTGATTATGTACACCTCACCAACATTCATAAAATACCTTTGTTGTAAACAACATCAACCACACACATTAAAGTGTGTAAGAGTGGATATTTGAGAATGTGAATAATAGCTATTATAGTTATACAGTTACCTTTTGCTTAGATTCTCTATAATATTATGTTTACCACACTATCCCTCACTCTCCGTCTCTAAGAGATCCTACTGCAAAGATCCATCTACCCACCCCCCCCTCTCTCTACCCCTCTCTCTCTCTCTCTCTCTCTCTCTCTCTCTCTCTCTCTCTCTCTCTCTCTCTCTCTCTCTCTCTCTCTCTCTCTCTCTCTCTCTCACTCACTCACTCACTCACTCACTCACTCACTCACTCACTCACTCACTCACTCACTCACTCACTCACTCTCTCTCTCTCTCTCTCTCTATCTCCTTCTCTTCTCCCTCTCTGTTGAGTCCTCAGATCCACCTAGTCGTCCTCATGTAGACTCCTCCACCCGCAAAACTCCCCATAGTACAGCTCCCTCTCTCTCTCTCCCTCTCCCGCTCTCTTTCCTGGAGGTATGTTACACAGGACAATTCGTGTGTCCTGGTGGGTCTGCTCCTGCTCTGATGAAGGTGAGAGAACACTGAAGGGGTCTTATGTCTCTTGACCATTTGTTGTTGCTTTCTTTCTCTTGTACTACTTTGCACTCATGGTTGTTTGCAATAGTTTAGCATCCGTGCTAGAACGTCCATAGGTGACATCCAGTCCCAAATAGCTCCTTCCAGTGTCGTCAGATGAAACAGAAACCGGTGCAGAATGCTGGTGTGTCGGTCAGGACTGGTTTAGAGTTGGATGCCTGGTTATCTAGACTTTACATGTAACATTACATGTAGTCCGGCTGTGAGAAACAACAACCTACAAAGGTGTTGGTATACAAATATATAGGCCCTATCTAGGTGCGCCAGATGTATAGGTATTGCGCTTTGCCGGAAAATGTTTGGTCGGAAAGTTTTTCTGAGGTTGATTTGTACCATAAGGCATAATGTCAGACAACACATGCACATGTGTCTGAGAGTGTCTGTGGTTTTCATGTGGTGTTTTAGAGTGTATGAAAGGTTGACTATAAACACGAGGACACTGCAACTGTGGGAAGACATACATGTTCAGAAGTCTGACAAATTATTAAATTGAGAAAACAAAATAATTGTGAAAATGTATACAGTCACTTCATGGATGAACTTTGTTGTGACCAATGACATGTAAACCTACTATTCAAGTTTGTGTGTGTGGGTGTGTGTGTTGATGTCTAAGTGTTTTTGAACGTGATTTTGTTGTGTGTGTATGTGTGTGTGTGGGGTGGGGGGGGGGGGGGGGGGGGATTGAGGCAAGTTATACAAGTTGGCTCTAATCCTCCTGATCAGGGATAAGGTGGTGTTTTTCTAGCCGTGTGATCCAATTGAGAATTACGCAGCCCCTCTGTGTACCAACGACAGTGAAGCATGCGGAGCCCTGTGGGGTGTTCCACAAAGCCGGTTTTATCACATAACCGGGTAAGTTAACCCAGGGTTTGCTGTAACCCTAGGTTTTCCGTTCCAAAAAGATCACGGTATGTTAGTTGCTATAGAAACATATGCTCTGAATCAAACCTGTGGGGTGTTCCACAAAGCCGGTTTTATCACATAACCGGGTAAGTTAACCCAGGGTTTGCTGTAACCCTAGGTTTTCCGTTCCAAAAGGATCACGGTATGTTAGTTGCTATAGCAACATATGCTCTGAATCAAACCTGGTCGGACCAGGTTTTGCGCAGGTTAAGTTTGAAACATAACCCGGTTTTGGGTATTTCAACCGGCGTTCACCGCAGATTTCATGTGTTCACAATGGCATGCCCTTTTGATGAGAGAAACTGCTGATATATCAGAGCGCAAATTATACGTGCAATCCACCGGGAGCGATTGATAAGACCACGGCTCGACATCTTGGCATATTGGATGACTTTTTGCTGGAGTGGAGAGATATAGATTCTCGCGCAAATCTTTAATATATAAATAGCCTTACATAGCCAACACTACCAATCGAGGACCTGGCCTCAGTTCACTCCAGACTATTTGCGTAGCCCTCCGTTTTTTCAAATGGTAGTTTTATCTAGGCTATAATGCTGGAGATGCTGAGCACATCACAGTCGTTTCAGATGACCCATCCAAGATTTGTATCGGCCTCCTATCATACAAAGAGCAATATTGTCTTAGTACTATGCCGAGAGGCATTTACAACATGAAGTATAAAATAGTCCTAACGGACTTGCATCCACTGGAGAATGTTCGATCGTAGCCGGCGGCTTCATTACAAGCACTGATCCATCTTGATCTGTGAAGAATTGTCACTTTTAGGTTTTCTACCCAGTTGTCAAAAAATAAACATTTGGAATAGTATGCGCTGTGGCAAGCACACGGTTTGCATGTGTTACTTCGAAGGCAAAAAAAATCTAAAATACAAGAAAACACAAAAACCTACATTCAACCAGTGGGGGTATGGCCCATGACTCTCTGAGGGGTAGGTATAGGTACCCCCTCCATGCCAGGGCGCCCTGAATTTATGTTTATTAACAGCTCCTCCACCGGGGTCAAGACAATTTGAGGGCCAGATCCAGTCTGCCGACTGTCGGCCTTTTCACGATTGGCTTAAAAAAAAGGCTTATTTCAATTTATACCAATACGATGGTGGGAAAAGCTTACCAGTTTGTATGTTTTATACTTCATTTTATACTTGATCCTCTGACCGCTTGGAAGCAATCGGAGTACATATTTTTTAGAAGAAAGGGGTTATGTGGTAGGATCTTTAAGAATGCTTAACTGGGATATTTATATATTCATGGCTCAAATATTAAGGATCGTGCTTTGACGTGTAACTAACGCATTTACGCGGTCAGCGATCCGCTGCCAGGCTTTGGTTCTCCGGGTTCCAGAGGTTTTAGCGTTCCTTTTCTTGTGATAATGTCCTTCTCCTCGTCATAGCTCTCCAGGAGAACCTGGAGTTCCATTTCATTGAAATAAGCGGCCCGTTTCGCCTATCGATCAGGGTTTCCATGATCCATACATCACGTCTTTTTAAGTTTGCGTGGACGCGCACAACCCTGTGTTAACCAACCCCGAGTTGATTGAACTAATGCATAACCGCTGCTGTGGAACCGAAAACTCTGGGTTGGTCGGCACAGGGTCAATCAACCTAGGGTTCAGCGTTAACTCCGTGTTTGTTAAACCTCCGTTCGTGGAACACCCCTCTGATGCTAAACACCGTCCACGCGTCCCGCCAGCGGATTAGCCAACGACATCCTTTGTCGGCATCATCTCAAGGCCAATGGCGCAGGTTAAGGCAGCCTTCCCATCTCAGACAACAGAAGAGTTTAGGTTTTACTTCCATGCAGCTGCTGGTGAATGTTAATAGTAACCGATGCCATGTGAAGCATTAACTCTGCCTGTAGCCTTAAAGAGTTTGAACTAAGGACAGAGTTTAACATACACTCAACTACGGAAGCGTTAGGAAGTATACAGTTATGTCTTTAAAAGCCGTGCTCCACCCATCACACTATTTCTGGAAGGGGGGTTGTTTTTTTAAAGGCTACTGTTTACGGCCTGCTCAGCTTCTGGTCTAAGCAAGGCTATTCGTTTACATAACATCGGTAATAGGCCAGCAATTAGTCAGTAGGTAAGCCTCATGAATTGTCAGAGCTTGAGAGATTAGATATTAGGCCTAAAGACCTTTAACCTCCAACGTAGTAATGCTTATTTTTCCCTCAAGTATTCATCATATACCGTCAGAAAAATCATTAAAACTTAACTTCACTCAATGATATAACTGTTTATGACATTGGCTTTATTTACTATAGCCCTGCTAGAAAATATCTTATTGTGCCCATGCATTAGGTTTGTGTGTTTTGTATTGCAATATGATACTTTTGTTGCAATTATGGACAATGCAATACGATTTTGATGTCCTGATTACAGGAACACGGTATGTGTGTTTTGGTCAGTATGGTCAGGAATCAGTTTACAACTAACTTACTTGTCCTGCTTAATTGGCATCACCTTTGCTTACTATAAGCAGAATATAACATAACCCACAAGAATAGGCAGAATATAATAATCTCGACAGTAGAGTATATGTAGGAATAAAATATGTTCATCTCTCATGCCCTTTTTCTGTTGTGTTTTGTGTGTGCATGTCTGCGTGCATGCATGCATGTGTATGTGATTGTGTGTGTGCGTGATTGTCTACATGCGTGCTCTCGTGTATGTATGCGTGTGTGTGCGTGTGCGTGTGTGTGTGTGTGTGTGTGTCTGCGTTCGTGCCCGTGTGTATGTCTGTGTGTGTGTGTGTGCAGGGCAGGGGCAGGGCACGCCGCCACGGAGGGCCCTGCGATGACTTCACGACCTGGACCTGACGCACTGCCTCTGGCACGCCTGTACGTCCCGCCTGCTGCTGTACCGCGCTCCAACCCGCGCTGCGGCCGCGAGCTCACCCAGAGCCGTCCTCCAGATCCGCGCTTAGCGACCTCAGGCCGGCCCACCGCCTGCCGTCACCACGGCTACCGCCCACCATGGGCGGCCCCCGTTGGATCGACCTGCTGGTGCGCCTGCTGGCCCGAGCAGAGACATCAACGTCATCGTGGTGGACTGGAACGCGCGGAGCCGCGCAACCTCACTACTTCATCGCCGTGGCCACACTGGCCATTCCGCGCACAACCTCAACGCCTTCATGTGTCAACATGCAGGTAGGTGTGTGTGTGTGTGTGTGTGGTGTGGTGTGTGTGGTGTGTGTGTTTGTGGTGTGTGTGTGTGTGTTGTGGTGTGTTTGTGTTTGTGTGTTGTGTGTGGGTGGTGTGTGTGTGTGTGTGTGTGTTGTGTGGTGTGTTGATTAATGTGTGGATGATGAGATGATATGATGTGTTTCTTTGTGTGAGAATACCACTCCAAGCACGATCACACACTTGTGTTGATTGATTAATAAGTTGATTTCAAGAAAACATGTGAACAACAACGTATACTTTCAATATCAAGCAAAAGTCTTGAATATGAATCGATCAATGCTTTTTACTGCTGTGAAGCAGAGGATGTTACGTTACTTGAAGTCATATGAAGGGTCCACTGCATGGAGTAAACAGAGGCCTCTTTCAACAGAGGAAACACATTGTCGTATCTGAGGTTTTGTAGTAGTCGTATCCTCTTCAGAACCACATTGTGACCGGTTTCACATGTTACCAGATGTTCGATTGTGGTGTGTGTGTGTTGGTGTGGGTGTGTGAGCAGCAGGTTAATAATCAGATATCTGAGGTCAACAGTAAAACAGTAACTATCTGTAACTTCTGCTCCACTTCACCGCTCTATCTTTTTAGGGGAGGATAAAATATCGAAAGAGGGGAAAACCCTTATAAGTCGGGGCATGTTGTCGATTCAGTTATGCCGATGGGAGATTGTCGGTCTTGTCCGCGCCAAGTTCAGGGAGCGTGACGGCACATAACGAGACATTGCATTCTTTCTCATTGTGTTTTCGTCTACAGCCTTTTAACTGAACAATTGCACAATTAACGGACAAACTCTTGACATGAAAAATGATCATTTAAATGCACAAACAACATATGTGTAATCCGGGGCATATAAAGACTGGACCAGAAGATAATTACTTTCTCCTCCATTGTAAACCCATTCATATTTTACGATCTCGAGGTCCCTATGGGGCTCTACCGGAAGGGGCGGATTTATGAGCTGTATGAGGGTGCTAACATGACACGGTACTGGTGCCTTCCCCAGGAGAGGGGGCTTCGCTGGACGCAGTGCACCTGATAGGGGTCAGCCTCGGCGCTCACCTCGCCGATTCGTCGGAGCCAACCTCAAAGGAAGATTGGACGAATCACAGGTGAGGGGGCCTGTCATGGAACCTACAAGGCTTGCACATCTGACGTCACATCGCAATGAATGCCGCCATCTTGGAAGCATAGTGAGCATTGGATTGTTATATTTTGTTATATACTGTATAGCTATTTTTGTTAGTTAGTATCTGTAGTAATGTTTTTTGGAAGATGTTTAGTAATGGATTCTAATGTCATTATAATTATGCGAGGACATTTTTCTTTTTTTTGTCGAAGCCCTATTATCTCATAAATCATACTTAGATATAATATAATAATGTAACTTTTAGAAAAATAGTGCGGAGACGTCAGTCCTTGTTGCCCCGCCCACCTAGGCCTCGACCCGGCGGGACCCATGTTCACCAGCGCCACCGAGGCAGAGAGGCTGGACCCGTCGGACGCCATGTTCGTGGACGTCCTGCACACCGACATGGACTGTAAGAACCGCTGGAACCAGAACCAACCCTGCTGTCGCTCCCCTACTGAGCCCAGACCGTAACCCAACAGGACACAAGGCGTGCCTCCGCCCCTTCAGTCTCTGGGGGCCGGCCCCGGCTCTGTGCCGTCTCCCCCGCGTGAGCTCTGCTGTAACCCAGTAGAACTGACGGACCACCTGGATCAGATGAGGGTAAACGCCACTGCTTCAGAGGGTCGCAAGTTTGATTCCTCTGATTAATCAGAATCACTTCCTTATATTGAGAGCTCCGGAATATAGCTCTTAACATGATTGTTAATAATAGCGCAGGACAACCCCATCCATGGAGAGAGAGAAGAGATAGAGAGAGAGAAGAGAGAGAGCGAGAGAGAGAGAGAGAGAGAGAGAGAGAGATAGAGAGAGAGAGAGAGAGAGAGAGAGAGAGATAGAGAGAGAGAGAGAGAGAGAGAGATAGAGAGAGGTCTAAATGCAGGATTCTTTACAAACACTTTGCATGTCGTCTCTGTACAGCGTTTGGGCTCAACGGCGCGCACGGTCATATTGACTATTACGCAAATGGTGGAGCTGACCAGCCAGGCTGCCCTAAAACCATATTCTCAGGTAATCACACGCACACACAAACACACATGTACACACACACACAGACCAATATGCGCGCACATGCACGCACACACACGCAAACAAGCAGATGCGTGCACACACACACACCCACTGCCACACATACGCACTGTAACGCACACATGAAGACACACTCACGCACACACAAGCGCATGCGTACTCACACACACGCACGCACGCACGCACTCACACGCGCACGCACTCACTCACACACGCACATCACACATGCACACACAAGCAGATGCGAGTACTCAAACACAGACACACATACAAAACTTAACCATGCAAAACTGTCGGTGAGTCATTTTCTTGCCACCCTCTCTTTCAGGAAAATCTTATTTGTCTGTGACCACCAGCGCTCCGTGTTCCTCTTCCTGTGCAGTCTGAACCGCACGTGCTCTCTGACCGGCTACCCGTGCCGCGTCTACAGTGACTTCCTGGATGGGCGGTGCCTGCAGTGCGAGGCCTTTAAGCCCGCCCCCTGCCCTGTGCTCGGTGAGTGGAGGGGAGGAGGGGAGTGGGGGGAACACATACATGTGCACACAGAAGTAAATAAATAAACAGAGGGCGCAGAAGCCACACCCCTATCTGCTGCCAGACACAGCTCTTTATTTAAAAAAATACAAAATTCACACATGGAAAAAACTAAAACTTTTGCCTATGATCAACGATGGCATGCATCAGAAAATGTGGTCCCTCTGAAATATCAATAAAGGACCTCACTCTGACCATCTTGTCGGATAGGGCAATTACCCCTGTGACCGTCTGTAGCCAACCTCCTCTGGATGTTACCATGCTGCCCGTGTGTCTCTCTGCTGCAGGATATGACGTCAGCAGGTGGAAGGATACGCTGTTGGGATTGGGTCAGACCAAGGCCTTCTTCAGCACCACCGCCACACTGCCTACAGGAGTGAGTTCCTCCCGGAAAGCCCTCCTGATATTAAAGGGGTGATATTATGCCACCAGGTGGGAATGTGATTAGCTATGACAAGCCGTTTGGAAATAGGCCTTTTCCTGTGTTTGAATGACATGAGTGTAATGACATGAGTCTACCAGCCTACCCAGAGGACTGAGGCAACAGTCCACTGGGTAGGCTGGTAGACTCATCAATCCATCATCTCTAAAACACAGGAAAAGGCTTTTCAAACAGCTTGTAATGGCTGATCACACTCACCACTGATGGCATAATATCACCCCTTTAAATGTTGTAAAGCTAAGTAGCTAACACTTCACAATAAGGTTACATCCACTTACATTAGTTAATGCACTTATAAGCATTAACAGTTAATTGACAATTAACTAATGTGTTTAGTAACCTAGTAAACTAACCCCTAAACCTAACCCCTAGGCTAATGCTATATAATAATGATTATTCCCGCATACATTTTAGTTTATTAATGATTAATATAGTACCCTTACTGTTAAGCGCTGTCTAGAAAGGGCTTAACCTGTGAGAAACGCAACGCGGTCAAATCCAAAACGACATGTGACTCAGAGTGAAAGCAGCGTTCAAGCCTTCTGACCGCAGTAGATCCATTTCACAGAGGTGTCATCCTCGTAAGCATTGTGGTGTTGATCTTAACACTTATTATAAGCCTGCTAATTTCATGTACTGGCTACTTTATGAGTGCAGGGGGGGTGGACCAAACATACAGATAACACACCTTTGACCCTTTTCCCAAAGCTGTCATAGCAGGTCTAGGCCCAAGCGCTAGTATTGGGTGGGTAAGCAGGGGTTTCCATTGTGTGTTAAAGCACCATTGATGGCCAATGTGTGTTATCCTATTTTTGTTGGTTTGTTGTCCTGGCCCGGTACATAACATGAGTATACTTATATATATTATAGTTATATTACCAGCAAAACCCCCGTTTGTCATATGATGAATTTTATGCTTCATATTACCTATCTATAGAGAATTGAAACGGAGAAGTGATTTTGAAGAACCTCTGATTGGATGAGGATGTGAGTGCTAGGGTAAGTCCATTTAGTAACTTAAGGGTGTAATGGGTGTAATGCCTAGTGTGTCCTGTGTGTGGCAGAGGCGAGCTACAGGGTGGACATGGTGACATGGAACCAGTACCTCCGCTGGGGGGCGGTGTACATCAGACTTTACAACGGCAGGAACTTCACAGAGACACGCATCGACCAGTGAGTGTGTCCCCCATGCAATACATATATATATTACACTTTCATGACATTGGTATCGGCATATTCCATCTACGTCGTGACTAAGGACATTATTATACACATTATTGATTGTTTCAGGTTGCATCATTTGCTAGGTTCACAGACTTCTGAATATGCCTGCCTTCCCAATAGTTGCATGATGAATCAGAATGTGGTATTGCCAGACTGTTTCCCTAACTGGGTCTTTGTGTATCACATTAATACACGCCGATAGCTGCACCTCTCAAAGCTCTCGCCCCCTCAACCATCGCGACCTTTGACCCGTTTCCTGGTGCCGTTCTGCTCACAGGCCACCTATTTTGAGGTCACTTCACGATGAGCTGGCCCCCTGTATCTCTACCCCCCCACACATCAATGCTCGGCCCAGCCTTGACCCAACTCTCTCCCTCCCCCCTCACCTCCTCCTCCTCTCCTCCACCCCTTTCCTCCTCCTCTCTCTCTCTCCTTCTCCTATTCCCTTCTGCTCCTCTCCTCCTTCTCCACTCCCCCCCCCTCTCCACCTTCTGTCCTCTCTCTCTCTCTCTCTCTCTCTCCCTCCCCTCTCCTCCCGCTCCTCCCCTCCTCTCAGCAAGCTGTTCCGCTTCGAGCAGTACACTACCACGCGGCTGCTGGCCCAGTTTGACGAGGACGTCCACCCCGTCCAGAAGGTCTCCATGCGCATCGCCATCGGCAACGTGATGGGCCCGCGTTACAAGATCAGACTGCTGCGCATACGGCTGATACCCCTGGACCGGCCCGAGAGGTGAGCTCTAGGCCTGACCCCACCCCCCCCCCACCGAGGGCTATACGCATTACAGGCGCGTTCACTCTCCTGGCGATAACGAGGATAACGAGAGGGATGACTTCACACTACACGCGTGTTCCCGACGGAGACCGTTCATGTGCTTAGTAGTATCAGTTTCATGTTTGCATGCCTTTATTTCCTTGATGCCTTTCACCTACTATCCTTTTGCTTTTATTCATGAGAAGCACATACAGTATTGCCACTATATGGAAGGCAACACTCGCCCTTATCTAGAGCTGGTTTACCAGTACACAATGTTTAAAACTAAGCAAAGTCATGCCAATAGACGTTACATCACTCAATAGTAAAGTATGTGATATGATGGTTGATTCTTTTATATTGAGTAAAATGTTGTTCACGCAAACTTTCCGACGTCGCGAAAATGATTTCCCCATAATTTCCAGTGATGTGAAGGCACCATATATCACGATCACAGGATGACACACGTGCAAGAGACTAGAAACCATACATTAAAGACTGGATCTATGGCGCTTGATGTCCAACAGCAACTGATGACTTCATTATTGATACTCAACAATCTAATGTCGTGGGTGTCAGGTCTGACCATCTCAAGGCTCTCTCTCAGACACACACACACACACACACACACACACACACACACACACACACACACACACACACACAGAGAGGACTCTTCATTTAATTTAACTCCATTCCCTTGTCTTCGCGTTTCTCTCCCAGGCCCGCCCTGTGTCGCTACGACATTATCATGGAGGAAAACATGGACGTGATGTTTCGACCCCTCCCATGCGACGCGCACCTCTGACACCTTTCAAACAGAGGCCCGTTCCTCCTGAAGCACACGGGCACCATCACCACCACGCTATACTGTACAGAACCACAGAACAAGACAACAATCCTACACAGTTGGCCCCTGGGAGCAAAACCAGAGACCCTGCAGGTTGCATGTAACAGGGTTAAAACCGGTGGTGGTGGAGGTGGTAAACATACAATCAAAGCAATATAACAGTGGTAAAGCCACTGTCTTGAGGGTTCAGGTGGGACAAGGGTCAAGACAGGCGATAGTGTGGGAAACTAGCTAAACCCTGCCTACAAGTCTTCACTGGGATCGACCAAGGTGAGCGTTGACCTGGTTTGATATATCTTGATGATACCGCTTTATCTCCAATATCTGTCTGGGTGTCCCTGGAAAAGTTGGAAACTTGCAATATTGAGTTAATCTAGGACAGAAGAAACTGAAAAAAAAATCAACGGATGGAATGTGGAGGCCATATATTAAATATTATTTTCCTTTTGAGACAGTCTTTTAATAATTTCAATGGAGTGGAAAAATCAAGTCCAAATACAGCTACCGCCGCGCCTTATCCCAGTTTTCAACTTGCTCTTTTTTATCTGCCGACGAGAAACCGAACTGGTACTACTGACATGACTTTTGTTACTAGTACACAAAATGGGGGACAACTGCCATTTCATTCATAATTTTCAATAAGTTGAAATATATTTTTTATATACACCTTTTTCATATGGATCATGATTCAACATATGTTCTACCTGAATGAGTAAAATTGTTTACTCATTATCAGATTGCAATGCTGCATTGATGTTGCCTCAAGAATTTTCCATAGAGATGTTTGTTAATGTTAACAGTTTAATTCAGTATATATTAAAGAATGGAGCAGCATTAAATCAATTGTTGAACATGATTTGTTTTTATTAAGACCAAGATTTGATCTTCAAAACATGTTTCATACAAAAATAAGCATGAAAAAAAGCAGTTTATTTTGTTTAAAACAATGCTTTAAACCTCATCCTCAATGTAATAAATATGTGGAAGTGTCAAGTAGAATGTTCCATCATTTATGACTGTAGAATTCTTACTTCGCCCCTTCACAGAAGTTTGTTTCATGTTGCTACTTTCCAGTCAATCTGTCTAGGAATAGACAACATACCAGCCGTGCTGCATTAAGTCAACAAAACAACGATTTATTTTTTTAAACAGATTAAAAGTTTTATATATACACCAGGAAGATTCACTTAATCAGTCAAGCAATTTCTTATACAGAGAGCGTCAATTGATTTGTCCAAACGGCTTGTTAATTAACAAAAAATATATAAACCTTAATTCTGATCATACGGAACACTTAAACATCAAGCAATTAGAAGCACCCTCAAAAGCAGTATTTCAACACGAGGGGCGTGGCGTTGAATCATTTCTGAGGACAAAATGAGGAGGTTGAAATGAAGGACAGGTATTCAACTGAAATGGCACGCGACTATAAAGCACTGAATATATTTGGCTGTGCCCCGAACCAATCTGGCATGGCCACTCAAAAGGAAAGAAAGCAAGACACGACAAGTCAAACACAAAGACAAATGAAAAGTGAAGAATGAAAAACGTAGTAAAATGTGTGCATCACACAGATCATAGGAAAACCATCAGATCAGCCCATGTTCATACTTACAGCGGCCACCCTAACATCCTACATCGCTGACAGACGTTGACCTGGACGCCGTCTTCATGCTCTCAGAGAGTCTTCACAGTATTGTGTATTCAGAGCATTCCATCGGCATTAGTGAGCTTTAAAAAGAACCAGCCATTCCACGCCAATCGGCAGCGTTTTGAAAAAGAACCGAGCTGGCAGTTCTCCTGTCTGAAACGAGAGCCTAAAGAGGAGGAGCAGGGAGGAGCAAGAGAGATAAAGTACCACGGTTAAATATTGTCTGGGCTTTAGAAAGACAGATACACAGGTTTGACCCTATTATACGGACAGATGAATTGAGGGCTCGAGAGGATATCAGTCCACGCAGATATCAGAGAATGCAGACGGACAGACAGACTGACAGCGAGCTAGAAAATGGTTATGTGGAAACAAGAGAATGAAGTACAAGGAACGTACAAAAACCTATAAAGAAAATCTTAAAAATACTTCAACATATACAAACTAGGATCCGATTGGGTCATAAATATTAATTTCAGCCCATAATTATACTGACAGCCCCCGCTTACCAGCTTTGCGGTTGCCATGGTTTCTACTGATGGGGCGGCCCAAGGCGGTTGCCGAGGTGACCGTTCCGGCCAGGGGGGTTGACGTTCTGCCTCCAAACACCCCGGCCTCTCCTCTGAAACTAGGGGAGGAGAAGGAGGATCGCCTGTAAGCTTCAAGTTCACTCAGCCGATGGTAAAACGTTGACATGGTGTTGGGAATTGGAGATCTCTCTCTGCACGTCTCTCTCCTCAAAACACACATTTCCGCCTTGCTGGAACATTTCGTACTGGGGTCAAAGATTAGCAAATCAATAACACAAGATAAGGTCTCTCACCCTGGGGTTCCTGGCGCCCTGCGGTTTATAGGACGGCCTCTCAGGCCAGCTGGGGAACCTCCCCGCCTCTTCCTGCTCTCCAAACCCACCGTACTCTGCAAACATGGCCGCCGGCTCACTGGAAACAAAAGGAAGAAAATCGGAATGTAGGCCCAATCCCATTTCTACCCCTTACCCCTTCCCCTTGTTTTGAAGGGGTAAGGGGAAGGGGTAAGTCCAATCCCATTTCTACCCCTTACCCCTTCCCCCTTCAAAACAAGGGGGAGGGGTAAGGGGAAGGGGTAAGGGGGTAGAAATGGGATTGGGCCTTAGTCTCCGGTTGTGAGAGAACAATAACACCAGATAACACCAAACAGCCTCCATCTTGTAACAGAAGCGCCACGACGGCACAGTCGCATCCTGCAGTTCATCTTGTACAACCAAACGAGGAGGCCTGAATGACAACACTGCCGTTACCTGGCGGGCCCCGGGGCCCCGAGGGGCCGGCTCCCTCCAGCGATGGTGATCTTCACGCCTTCCGTCCTCTCCTGCCGGCGGCGCTCCAGGTTGTTCCTCAGGTCATCGGGGTCTCTCAGGGGCTCCGGGGGCTCTGGCTGTAGGGGCACCTCACACCGTCACCATCACCATCACCCTCAGCACTTACTGCTGGCCCAGGGACGCCATTCTATGTTCCTAGGATCTATGGTCCTTCAATATGTCTCCATCATTTGGCCGTTTACTGGTACCTTTATCCACCACTGTTTGGTGTCATTTAAAGGACAATGCCGGTCTGGGTGAATCGAAACACCGTAACCGTCTCTCCTGGATTCACTACAACCTCTGTTAACAATATAATGTGGAAATGACTTCCTGGTACTGATTCTGCCGGAGAGAATCTAGCGTGCAGGTAGGTCTGCCACGAATGGAAACAATGGCAATAAGCCCCTATCATCTTTGGAAATGGCAGGCGCATGCACGCTGAAGTCCGGGGATACCTCAAGTGCACACCAAAATCTATTTGTGAACATTGACTTTATAGCCTAGCGTACAGGGTGTTTCACTTTAACCAAAAGGTTAGAGAGGAGAGGAGAGAAGAGCGGTTCATACCTGCACAGCTGACGCAGGCTCGTGGACGGGGAAGTTGTTCATCGTCATGGAGAAGCGCCTGCGCAGAAGCAATGGGGTTAGCAGCACATCCCACACACACTATTATTCACCATCATTACAATCATTGAACGAAAACTTTGAGGGGTAAATTAGCAAACAACAGGGACAGTCTGGTGGTCAGTGTGCTTGACGTTTAACCGAGCAGTTATGGGTTGGGTTCCAATTCCTGTCCCTGCAGTCTACCAGTAGTCACATACATTTATAATTGTATAGCCCTTAAACACAGTAACAGCCTTGACCCGAAAGGCCAAGAAATATCTCCTGGTAACGATCGCAGTGGTGGATCCCTCCTACTAGGGATAGTCAAGAAGGAAAACTTTGACGAGATGCCTAAGCACTACCCGTCACTCCACTTTGTATTCAATGTAAATCGCGTCAGAATTCTTTTGGGGATAAATAACTAAAAAGTGGTAAAATATTTTTCAGAGAATAGTGGACCAATACCCTGAAGTTGATGCCAACAGCCAGCTCCCATCAAACCCCTGCTTGTGTTTGATGGAGGAACAACCGGACCTACTTGTTGAGCGTGGGCCGCCGGTCCTCCGCCACCACCTCCTCCTCCTCCTGCCCGGTGGACGATGAGGGGCCGCCATCTTGGGGCGCCGAGAACCGCTGGCTCAACGAGATGGTGTTCCCCCTGAAGTACTGCTCTGTAATACGCAAAATTAAACAGGAGGTGAGCGTCTCCCGCAAGCATTTATCACGTTTTCTGAAATGAATAAATAAAACGGTGAGTTCCTCCAGGCTGACCTTTGACCTGGTGCACCAACGTGATCACTTCCTGGGCAAACGTTCCCGAGATGGCCGCGTTCTCCCTGAAGGTTCCAGAATGCTCCATCATGGGCAGGAAGTCGAGCCGCTGGCGGCCCACGTTGACCAGGTCCAGAGACAGCTGTCGGTCGGACGAGTAGCATAGAGCACTGCGGGGGGAAGGAGAGAGGGGGGCTTTAGCAAAAGGGGACAGAAGGGACTGCTATGAAAAGATTACAGAGCGACATAAATGACAGATTGTATTTGGATGGACGTTTAAATACTGTAAATGAACCAACCAACCAACCGTTGCTATCAATAAGAACGATAGAAATGAATATCGTCTTCATGTCATCCAAGACAGGCGGTACGATTTAACAATAATAAAGATAGTGATACTGAAATTTAAGTTTAAATACCACAATTCAATACATTTCTTTACCTTACCAAACAAACTTACCTTGGAAGGCATGTTTTAGAGGCACAGAGTGACAAAAACAACATTCTACCTCAAACCCTCAAAATGTGATGTGCATTATACAGAACATAAACGTATAGCATGCTAATTGTGTTATGTGTGCATTAAATGTGAAAGAGACAGGAAGGGATGCAGTTGGTACGGGTGGGAGTGAAAGTTCAGTTTTTTCGTGCTGCTCTCCGTCTTTTACGAAATCATCTAGCAAGTCGGCAAGTGAATGCCTTCCTTGTCTTCATCTTTCTTTACCTCTTTCCAGACATTAAATCAACAGAAGTCCTCCATTCACCAGAGCCCTTTGGCCTCATGTGTTTTACGAAGTGTGGTTCTCCGGTGCTTCATGGCTGCCGATTTGAGCGCAGCTTTTGTTGTTTCCAGGGAGATTTCGATCTGCAGTTGCTCTGTCCAGGTATCCACCACAGGTGTTCCAGATGAAGCCCCTGCCTTCTCCATCGTGCGATAAGGGGTGATGTTGCATTCCTTCCCATTTCTGGTCCAGTATGAGAGCTTTGAAGGGGAGGTGACTACTGTTTGGCTGCTCGCCCAACAGAAGTACCTCCTGTTGGGCGAGCAGCACCCGTGGGTCCTTCCACAGAGAAACATCAACGAAGACTAAATTCTGATTATCAATCAAGAAGGATGACGTTGTTTGAAATTCACCACTTTCACACAAATTCAGATGTTGCCGTTGCAACTGTCGGTTGGTTTACATCACTGATTTTTATCAGTGATGTAGGCGAGATTTATTCCCTTATTGTAATGTCGACAAAGCTGGAGGAATCTTGGTGGAATGGTACAAAAAATGTCCAATGTTGTTTAAAGTACTTCATCCATCTTCCATTCCGTTAAGATTCCCTGGGAATGGATGTAGGTAGGTTTCCTATTGCCCCTTCTGCCAAGTAACACATGGACGACGATACAATCCAGGTTCAACCCACAACATGGAGGGCTGAAATTGTCTTTTTAGTTTTGAGGCTTGTCAGATCTTCTGCTGTCTGGAAAATTCTTCAGACAAAACACACAAAACATCTGAACCAGATGAGTACACTTGATAATACTGTGAAGTTCATATGGAGAAATTATTTTGTCTTTAAGACCTGCGCCTCCTCCAATCACACCATGCTTGTAGATGTCGAAATATAACCTTTATTGCGATCTTCTGAGTCATCAAAAGGATTTCTTAGCATCAATGTTCATTCTACTTCGTCATCTCAAACTTATTATCTGTTGCTTTGTTGGCCACTTGATCCATAAACTCTTAAATGGGCAAATCTCTACGAAGCTTAATAGTGAGGTCAATGCTGACTTAAAAAAACAAATATATTTAAAAAGGAATTAAGAGGAAGTCACTGGTGTCTGGTGGGCGTGAGCTGGTTGGCTGATGGACGACCAATCAGTGTGAAGAATTGAAGTATCTCTTGCCTAAGAAGTATCATCATATTTTGTAGGTGATGACGCCCAAAGCCTTCCATCCGCTCTCATCTGCACAGAAGATGTGACAGAAAACTCTCTTCCGGGTTGGTAACCTCTTGGTTTCTTCAATTATTTGAAAAATACACTTTGGGAGGAAGCACAATGGTATCATTTCTTTTTCCTTTGCTTGTTGCAGTTTTTGCAGAGTTGTGCTCGGCGCTCCACCGTCCTCCAGAGTCACCTTTTATCAGTTCTCCAACCGGTGACTCATGAAGAGTCTAAGTTTATACCAGCGCCTCACATTTTCTGTTACTGTTGATCCCTTCCGCACCGGTGAATCATTTCCGTTGTGATGGGGCAGTTATGCATCTTTGTCTACTAAATAAATGTAACGCTTCCAGTCTTCTTCATAACAAGTACTTGCTGATGAGATGGATGATCAATGAGCTCTGTGGGTCTGAATCGGTTTTCATGATGCTCCAACGTGTTCCAATGCACCTCAGATTTAAGACAAACACAGATGTTCATCCTTTTTAGGTTTTGCAATATTCCGTCACCAAAAACTCCCCGGTGGACAACATTATTTTTTATTTTATCGACCTTGAATAGTTCCCATTTGAAGGCATGTTCTCCGTTGGTTCCTGTGTCTTTGAGTTATTGCACAATACAGCAAAGGGTGTAGTTGGGACTTCAAGCACTGAGGGGCCAGATGCAGAAGCATAAAAAGAGAGCACATCCATCATCCTTAAGGATCATTGCATTCTCTTATTGAATCTGGTGTCATAGAGGAGTGGCTGTCTCCATTGGTCTTCACACATTCGCTTAACCACGCACCTTCCTCCACTACATCCATTCAATCCGCTCTGCTGGCTGGTACTCTAGTCAATCGTCCTGGTCGATTTTAAATAGTTATTCTAGAGAAAACGTGAACTTTCACCCTTCACCCTTAAAGTTTCAGAATACTATACCTGTTTTTGCTCGCGGGACGGTTCATGTCCACTTTTATTGTCAGAGTCTCCTCCGACACCACCATCACCTCACTGGATTCCTGTTGATTCTTCCATCTGTGTTCCCGCTGACTAGGCCCGACAGGGTCCAGGGGTCCAGACATTTCTCCGGACATGCTGCTTCTCCCCATATGGGGTTTAGAATCCTTTCCCGACCGAGGGTTTTCCTGTCCTGGCTCTCCATGACTATTGTCCTCCCTTTGGTCCCGGAACGCCTGCCCTTGGCGTCCCTGGTTAAACTCTTTGTGGCCCAAAGGGAACGGTTTCCATCCCTGTCCCCGTCTGGGGAAGTCTTGATGTCCCCGTCTGGGGAAGTCTTGATGTCCCCGTCTGGGGAAGTCTTGATGTCCCCGTCTGGGGAAGTCTTGATGTCCCCGTCTGGGGAAGTCTTGATGTCCCTGTCTGGGGAAGTCTGGACTATCCTTCCTGGGAAACTCTTGAAGTCCCTTCCTAGGGAAGTCTTGATGTCCCTGTCTGGGGAACTGTGGACTTCCTTGTCTGGGGGACTCTTGAAGTCCTTGCTTGTGGAATTCTTGAAGTCCCTTCCTGGGGAACTGTGGACTTCCCTGTCTAGGAATCTCTGGGCGTCCCCGGATAAAGTCTGAGTGTTCAGACGGAAGCGCTGGGTGTTCCTGGTCAAATAAATGACGTCCCTGACGAAAGTCTGCGTGTTCCCGGGGAAAGTCTTGAAGTTCTTGTGAAAGGTCTTGACATCCACGGGGGAATTTCGGCGAGAGAGGGGCGTTTCGTATTGGGCTAGCAGCCAACTCTTCATCATGATAAGCCCCTCTTCGGCCAACGTCAATCCTGCCCCTTGCTGCTGGCGGGCCGACTCTGAAGTGAGCATGGCCTTTCTGTTGAGAAAACTTCCCAGGTTGGTTGGCTCTGTTATTCCCCATGAGGCCTCTTCTCGATTCATGGCCTGGTTCTCTTCTCCCATCTTGAAAGGGTGTTTCTCTGCTCTCCTCCCAGGGCTCAGACCAGTTGTTCGAACTCCTATCGCGGTCCGGCGTGAACCCCATCTGTCGGGGCCGGCTGTGGCGTTCCACATCTTGATGGCCCCTGTCGGTCATATCCCAAGCCTGGGGTTCCCGGTTGTTTGCGATGCCGTGACCGTGTTCGACCACGAGGGGTGTCAATGCGCTGACATCCCCCAGCGCCTCTCTGTACCCATCTCTGGGTCGATCCCTAAGCTCCTCCTCTTTCCCGTACCTGTGTTGACATAAGAGCAGGTGAGATTGTTCAACAGGGATACACTTGACAGACATCGCTTTAGCAAGTGACTGCACTGACGCAACCTCCCGTGGTTTGCGAATATTGACCTATAAAGATCGTAAATTACAAAATTATAATATATACGGAAACTAAGTACCAATGAATTGAGGAATTACTATGAAAGTATTTACATATCGGCCATTTTGATTACCGATATAATACTTGATTCATTGCTAACAATCAGTTAAATTAATGAACAAAGGTCAGTAAGCGGTCAAAGTATAACAAAATGCATAGAAAAAAATGATTCGATAAATCTGGTTAATCTCACCAAGATCCACAAACCCATTACTGGTCCTCAAATTGATATATTCCAAATTTTACCTGCGTCAACCTATACTAAACCTACCACACCTTAAGTCTAATACCTTTACATTTACACTTAAACTAAATGTATAGGGATTAGATAAACTAAATGTAAAGGTTTTGGAAAAACTACCCACTACAGATTATTTGGTATCTGATACCAAAAACAAAGTCAATTCTGGTTATACATCTACACATGTCAATACTTAAATGTGTGTTATTAAGGCATGCAAAGAACAGAAAAAGAGTCGTCGATGGATGTTTTCTCTTCTGGAACATAATAAAAGCAGGAACTCCTTGAACCATGGTCCTCTTGTTTTACATATTTCAGCAAGTTTAGCACGCAACAAAGATTTACCCAGGATGCACGTGGCCCTCCATGTCCCTCCTGTGTGGATTTGAAATGGGGCTTCTGTCCCGACAAGAGTCCTCTCTATGCCTCTCCATGTGTGAAGCGCTCTTATCCCTCCTTTCCTCTCCTCTTCCTTGCCTGTCAGGGGCCCTGTGGTCCGGGCTGTGGTCTAGGGGTCTCTCCTGGCTCCTATGCGGCCCATCTCTCCTCCGGCCCAAGGAGGGCTCTCGTGAACGGGACAGAGAAGATGGCAACCTCTCCCTGGCCATCCAGTCGGGCGAGTCGCGGGACCTACCCCCGGGATCGCCGTGGCCCCTGAAGTCTTCCCTCCCTCGGCCTGCCTTCACCCGGCCGTCGTGCCTTTGGTGGGGCTGTTTTGGTGACAGCCTCCTGCGCTCGCCGTGGCTTTGCTCATCTGGGAAGAGCAGCGGTGGAGGCGTCCTATGGCCCAGCTCGTCTGGACCCGAGAGACGCTGATTCCCACGGAAAGCTTTGCCGTCCTCCTTTTCGAAGCATCCCCAGCGATCTCCTGGGTCGTCTCTGGACCGCTGCCCTCTGCGATAGGACCGGTTGTCCAGGCGGGCCACCAGCTCCTGGGGATCAAAGTCCGGCTCATCCCACGGAAACTTCCGGGATGGGTCTTCATGCTGCCGGGGGTTTGATCTGGATGGGGATGTGACCACGAGAGGGCAAATTAGTATGCTTCTTAGCTTTAGTTTCAACATATCAGTTTAACCTTCTATTCACAGAGGGAAGTCACATCAACAAACTCCTTATTATTTTACCTTTGTATAAATCTATTCCACATTTCTACAGAATAACATGACTTAATAAAATGGTTATGAAATGTCTTGTAATTAACACTATGTTCACCTGTAATGTGGTGATTGGGATCTCGGATTTGACATTTCCTCCACCTTTAAAGAAATGAGATCAGGCAAAAAGTTACATTTTACAAGCTGTATAATGGATTAATGTGCGGTCATTTCTCAACCAAACTCAACATTAGTTACCACTTGTTCTTCAACCTAGCCCAACTTTTGCTACCATTAGCAACTAGAAGAGTCTGTGTGTGTGTGTGTGTGTGTGTGTGTGTGTGTGTGTGTGTGTGTGTGTGTGTGTGTGTGTGTGTGTGTGTGTGTGTGTGTGTGTGTGTGTGTGTGTGTGTGTGTCACTACTCTTTCCTAGTGGTGGCTAATGTGATAGTAGCAATAGCAATAGCTGTTGTGGATTACAGAGAGGCCTCTACACCATCACGTTTTGCATTCATAAGGACGGTACCTGCTTTTATTTATGTCGGTACCACTACCGGGTAGCCCCATTGCTTTATGTGTACACTTTGTTGTGAAAAAGTACCACTGATTAAGGCGATGCCCGCTGCTTTCACTTACCCGTCTCCAAGTTTCTGTACGTTGGCTAGCTCCTCAGCTAGCTGGAAGCACAAACGAAATACAGGCAATCACGCATGCACACTCACACAGGCACACACACAAACGCGTAGGATATTCAAATAGTTAAGTAAATTATCCTCATCGAATAATACAGCGAACAATTCGCATCGAGTAGAGTTTATTTTGATGTCCCATATATGTGATATCCTCTAATGGCACGTTGACGATGTTCTCCGTGGCCTCCTGTCCAGAGAACGGATGGCTAACCTGCTCCAACACTATTGGCTATTAGGACCAAAGAGGCGGGACCTTGTGGAGACAACCTGTGTTGCGCTGTGAAAGTATTTTTCCGTTTGTTACAAGGGATTAATGATCATGCTTAATGTTATATATAGAACTTAATAAATGCTGTGTATATTTTATTAAAGGTTGTCGGTCTTATTTTACTGCTATACTGTGTTTGAACATTTACAACAGTTAATTTGATAGCTGTTGGACACAAAGAAGTCGGCTACAAAACGTACCGTAGGCCTACATAAATAAATGATAATGTTGAATGTTTAAGAATCGTATGATCATAAATTGTTGACTTGAATAATTGTATCATCTCAGTTAGACATGAAAATAACATTCTTATTAATTATTTATTTCATTTGAGCATTACTAATTAAAATAAACAAAATTCAGCACACACTCACACGCAAGCACTCCCGCACACACACAAAATACGCAAAATAATGCAATTACCCATGATTTTCTTTCTATCTGTTAATCCTACTATAAAACACAAGGCGGAAGCACAGAAATAATGAACACATAAACAGTTTATTTCGCTTGTACAATGTTGGATCATGAAACCCCGTGAAAGAATATGTTCATGCTCCCCGGAGCAGAGAAACCGTCCTCCAAACTAAAGAACGTGGAGGATAGTGGTGTTAGGTGATAAACTGCCTCCTCGAAACCTACATCCACCTCCTTCAGCGTAGGTTAATTTTTTGTTCATTAATTTTACTGCAGTGCTTTTCCTAAAATTGGATTGTGTTGATTTTTATGCATCCTCAACTATTTTTTCTTTGTGCTTTTTAACATCCCTTGATGTTCCCAGCTCCAGACCTGTGGTCTATTACCAACTAGTGTGACTAATCCTAAGGTCATTTGATGCACTGCCCATTAGCTACAATATCAATTCATGAAAAATGTATATTGATAAAAGTGTTTCCATTTGCCTGGATACATTAGCCTTGTTGATAATATGGGAAACATGTAAAAGTATGTCTCAAAAGACATTTAGTATCTCTCACCAAGACCTTGGAACCCTAGCAGTGAGGCATGGTGTAAACAGTAACATATTCATAATGTCTGTCTGAGTCAAAGACCAAACCCAAATTGCTATAAGTTGTGTTTAAACATATTCTGTGGGCAGTGAACTGTAGCTATTTAAATGACGTCCAGTTTTAGCAGATTTAAACTTAGTGACAGCAAGTCAGTGGAAATGTAGGGCGGAGGTTTTCAAAATGCCTTAGCTTACTGTCTGTTTTGTGTCATGCTACTGTACGTAGCTTATGGTCTGTTTTATGACATACTTCTTTGCTTTGTTTACTATCTGTTTCATGCTACTTTACTGAGCTTACCGTCTGTTTTATGTCATGCTGCTGCACGTCGCTTACTGTCAGTTTTTCGGTTCAGCATGGCTGAAGTGGGTCAAGCCCTTCATCAACAGCCAACCAGGGGAGTTTTCATTTGTCATTGAGCCTCATCATTCCTATTTGAGCGGCCTAGGCATTCACAATGGAAGAAGCTAACCAAATAAAGTATTATCCAGGGGGCAAGTTGAAGACTTGTTTAAAGGCAGACAGTTTGAAGTGCCATTCACTATTTACTTGGCCAATGTAAAAAGAAGAAGTCTGGAATTGTAACCTGATTTGAATGTGTTTACTAGGCAAGAAATGAATAGCTAAAAAGGGATTGTTAAAGGGTATTTTAGTTTATTAGTTTAGTTTACCCTTTCACCCAAGAGAGCAAGCACACGACCGAACCATAACAGCAGATCAGTGTGGTGCTGAACATGCTGATCTGGTGGTAGGGACCGGGCCAGGGGCGACGGTGGCAAGGCAAAACTCCTTGTTTTGCCTTGGGGCTGGTGTCCCTCCCTACATCTGGTTCAAGATTGGACAGAATGTACATCAGGGAGTGACCTACTGGGTCCAACCTCGGTTTGGAGGCAACTAGTCATGTGCTGTAGAGGGATACGATCTCCACTCTCCTTTAGTGTGTAAGTCTACTCTACAGTACACTGACATGATACCAGGTGTAATATACCTTTTAGGGAAAATAACTACATGCATATGAATTATGAAAGGACCAAACTGCTGGTGTTTTATATAATTAATGAAATGTAACTGTTAACAGACGCTCCAAAGACCCCTCAGTGACCGTGAGTCTCTCTGGTGAAGGTCCCATCTCTATCAATGTCAAATGTGAGTTAAAAACAATACACAATCAAATGAGCTTAACTGTGTCAACATTAATACTTAACCCAAACTTCTCCACTTGACTTTTGTTATTATTAACACTGTCATGAAAAAACAATTAAAAGCTGTATTCACCTGTTTCTTTGTGTCTTCAGAGGGGCCGAATCACACATCTGTGTATTCAAGTCCCTCTGGTGGAATAGAGGAGGGCAGTTCAGTGACTCTGAGCTGCAGCAGTGATGCCAACCCAGCAGCTAACTACACCTGGTTCAGGGAACATGAAGACTTAGTGGAAGAATCAGGACAGAAGCACACTATCACTAATATCACATCTGAGCTTGGAGGAAACTATTACTGCCAAGCTCATAATGCAATTGGACGCCACAATTCCCCCTTTTTATTCATTAACGGTGACAGTTTAAAATAAACACACCTTTCACACAGTCACAGACCCACAGTTAAACATTGACCTGCAGTTGGCTATCAGTGTTTGAAATCGTATTACTATGTTTCAGTGACATCATCATCATCATGGACAACAACAGTAGCAGTGAGAACAATTGTTGTATTACTGGCTACCTTACTCATCGTCTTACTCTGGATGAGGTGAGATATTAGCTCTCTCCTTCTCATTTTCCATTCCTTAACTTCTCCTTTTGCTTCTTCATCTCTCCGTTCTCTTCTCCAAAAGAAAGAGGGCCTCCAGAAAAGTGTGTGGACAAGGAGGAAGGCCAGATACCGTGGAGGAGGTGAGACACAGGAAGCCATGTATTACTAACCTTTCCTGTACTGAGACACAGTGGAAATGCCCTAAGGCCAAAACACAAGACCACACAAGACACTTTTGAGAGAGTTTTTTTCTAAGTAATTGTCCTTCAGTGTTTCTATATACCTGTAATCAGGAGAGACTGTAAATCCCAATGTCTGTATCTTCATGAAGAACAGTGTGAAGTTAGACCCTTTGCCTAACTTAGAACATTCTGAACTGGAGATAACTTCTGTTGACATTTAACTGCTTGAAACATTTTATGAAATATAACAAAATACAGTAGCGTAGGCCGCCCCTATTCAGCTCTTCACAGCTCACGCAGGAGGCACATTTATTGCTTAAAATAATATTATTTATTGTTAATTGCTGTCAGCTGTACAAAGGGGTGGCACTATAACTGACACACACATCCACACGCACGCACGCACGCACGCACGCGCGCGCAACCCGGTCCCAAACCCTCAGGCCAGGCGGCCCGAGGGAGAGGTGGTGGATGACGTATACCGCCGATATCCACCAGTCGGAGCCAGAGAGCGTCCATTGCGTCACTCTAATCGGCGCAATGGAGAACACCTGCGGTGGAGGACGAGGAAGACCAGGTACAAGTCACGGCGCCAGAATTCCAGTTGTGGATGGGCCAGAACAATTGTGGGTGGTCCTTAAATTAAAAACGTTATCAAATCCCTGTTTAACCTATTACAAATGACTGACTAATATACTGTTATATTATTCGTGCATATCGAGATTTGCTCGATATTAACACAGTGTTTTCTACAGACTGCTAAAATACAAAAAAAATAGAACAAAAGTTTAACTTTCTTCAAACAATTGATAATTTATTGTTTCTGAAATTTGGCAGCATTGTTCAGCTTTTGTCGTAAAAATGCTTTTATCAGTTACGCAGGTGAACTTCAACTTCAACTGCAGCATCTGTGGGAATACACACACACACAAACACATAGGCTACACGAAAGATGAGCATGAGAATGAGGGTATCACTCATCATCCCACACTAGTATATTATAGTATACTATAGTAATATATAGTATACTCTAAATGTTGTAGTAAACTATAGAATTTTTTTCCCCTTAAGATTTAAAGAGATGTCAAAGTGGTCAGAAATCAATTTTTTTCCACATAGTTTAGTTATGCTCGTATAACATGAGGCACACTATTTCATAATTCTGTTTAATTGTTTTAAGTTTTCAACAATATTTCGATATCATTAGCAACAGACTGATCTTGGCTTTTTATACATAGAAGATGTATTCAAATGTTGCTTAGGCTACTACGAGATAATAATTAATACTATACCGCGATTTCACGGTCATCCACGAAGATAACAGCCCTTTAAAGGGACTCTTACCTTTGTTGCATTTTTACACTTTTTTTGGATAAGGTTAAATTGGTATTAATAAGGTAATAACACTCTAATATGCAAGACAGACCCACCAGGAGTAAAAACAAACATTTATTTTACTCTCATAATATTTAGTGAAAACTTCAACCAATAAAATTCTTCAGACCGAATGACCTTATTGGCCGACAGACCTGTCTGTTTGCTGCATGGATATATAAGGTTTTCCGTCTGCTTCTTGTGGCGCATTCGGGCCCGCGTCATCAAGGCGCGTCCTCAACTAGAGGGTTTGTTTTGATTCCACGGCAGACAGTAGCGAGTAGCGACCGTAGCGACTGACGATGGCAGACCAAAGTGGTCCACGGCGTACTGAAACTGCACCATTCAGTCCGATTAGGGGACTCATCTCGGACTCAGACTCACAGAGTTACCCTCCTCTGGAGCCTCAGGAAGACCTCCAGACTGTTGGCCACCAACTGCACCATTCAGTCCGACAAGGGGACCCGATTCGGCCTCAGAAGCCAAGTGGTCCCGCTCCCCTGGATGATTCTCAGGACCTCCAGACCGTTGGCAACCAACCGCACCACTCAGTCCGATTAGGGGACCCATTTCGGACTCAGACGCGACGTTGTCCCGCTACTCTGGAGCTACTGGAAGACCTCCAGACCGTTGGCACCCAACCGCACCACTCAGTCCGATTACGGGACCCATTTCGGACTCAGACGCGACGTTGTCCCGCTACTCTGGAGCTACAGGAAGACCTCCAGAACGTTGGCACCCAACCGCACCACTCAGTCCGATTACGGGACCCATTTCGGACTCAGACGCGACGTTGTCCCGCTACTCTGGAGCTACAGGAAGACCTCCAGAACGTTGGCACCCAACCGCACCACTCAGTCCGATTACGGGACCCATTTCGGACTCAGACGCGTCTTCTTCGGACTTCTTGTTTACTAGACCCCTGGTAGATATTATGACCCCTGGGAGTCTAAACATAACCCATGGGAGTCTAAACATAACCCATGGGAGTCTAGAACTTTTGTACTGTAGCGACCCTGGGACAGTTAAATAGTTTGTGTGTTATGTGTTACATTATATTTCGTTGTCCGCTATGCCAGTTGTTCTATGTGTATGTATTGTAATGTTCTTCTTGTCAATCAGCGTGGGGGCGAATCATTAGGTCAGCTGGGGGAGGGCCTTGGAAGAACAGGAGGGTGGGGGCCTGCACGCGAGTGAGACCGTGTTGGGGGTTGCCGGGGTAACCGGGGTTTGTTTTGTGTCGGTTTTCTGCCGTTGGTTACAATGTTACGGGTTTCAGTGACCTGGTTTTGGTTCATTAAAACTACCTTCAACTACTAATGACTCGACATCATTATGTCACCGGCGAGGTCGTTACAGTACTCTAAAAAATAACGCTTAGTTTTGTACGCTTAGGGGGTGGGGCATTGGAGGAAGGCGGGATGATTTGAATGTGCTGTAATTCTCAAATGCAACAAAGGTCAGAGTCCCTTTAATGCAAATCGGATCAAGCATCAATATCAACAAAGTTTCCTGCATTGCAAAAATAAAGCGTTTCAGAAGCCTTTATAAATTCCTAATAATAATAATGATTAAAATATATTAACCTTTATTTTAATTTTTTTGAAGAAAAGTTTAGGGTGGGCCTGTTGAAGAGTGGGTTGTCCTAGGTCCATCAGGCCCACCCATAACGCCGTGCCTGCCAGGTACCCTTTAAAAGGCTGTTTGATGTGCTCATAGGGGAGAGAACTGGGAGTCCGAGCGGAGGTGGGAACCTCCAGGACCCGATACGGACGGACAGACTCGTGGATCGAGTAGACCTTCCCCATTGGCCCCGAGGGAACCCGCACGCCCGGACGACGCGCGCCGACACGGAACACACCGCTGGAACAGCGCTACCGACGGGAACGACCTCCCTCTCCAGGGACGAGACCGGCCCGGCCGGAGAGACCATCACCTGGACTCTACCGTGGCTCACGGAGTCATCGGTATGAGTTTTGGTTTCCCCGCTTTGGGCACAGACCCACGTGGTTCTCCGTTATTCAATGAATAAACGCCCTATTGGGCTTTGAACTGACCTTGGCGTGTAGTGATTTCCTGAGTGAGAGAGACAGCCCTGGGGCCGGGTCGCCACAACACACACACACAACGCCTCGGGCCGGTGGGGCCCTCCCCGCTGCTCGCTGCCGAGGCAGTGGTGCCTTGGCGCTGCTCGCTGCCGAGGCGGTGGTCCCTCGGCAGCGGGCAACGAAGCTCCAGTGGGAGACAATTGCGGTCAACAATCGCGGTCAACAATCCCTTTCTCTTCCATGTCACATTTCTACTTCAGATTATTGAGGACGTTGAAGAACCAGAGACGTCGGAGAACCCGACGCATTCGTTTGAGATTCATTATATCTTTTGGAGGCGCACACAGCTTTTGGCCATGATAATATTTATTATATGATATAGATATCTATGTATGATATTATTTAGATATAGAGCTCCAGGACTGTAACGCAAGTGTTGTACACTCCTTTGTTATTTGGATAACCGTTCTGCTGTTGGTGTTATCGCGCATAACACGTCAGACTCTCTGACGTGTTTGGTGCTTCCACAACGAGACTCGTAGTGGGAGTTATCTCAGCTATACTTGAGATTGATGTGGAAGTGGGAGAACCAGAGACGTCGGAGAACCCGATGCAGTCGTTTGAGAAACATAATATCGTCTGGAGGCGCACACAGCTTTTGGCCGTGATAATATCTATCATATGATATATATAACTATGTATATTATGATATTATTCTGATTCAGAGCACCAGGACTCCGGTGTGTTCTAGAGTATTTACAGAACATGGCCAAAGGCTGTGTGCGCCTCGCCATTGCGATACATCCACTGTTAATAGAGCGAATAGTACCGTGGCAGCAAACTGCTCAGGGCCACACCCCCACCCTCCTCCTTGACCCGCCTCTCATCTCCTTATTTGCATTACAGCTGCGGACACCGAAACGGCGCGTTTGGGGAAATCTCAATGTGCGACTGGCTCGGAGTGGTTGTAATTCTGCACCACGGCTGAATTTCGTGAATGTCTTCAAATACTGTGATAGGGGCCCACTAATATCTATATCAAAGCATCCATAAAGTAGCATGCCTTGGGACCTTTAAGTTTTACTAGCAGGCATATAGAAAGATATAGCCATTTTGTAATGTCATGACGTCTGGTGCTAACTAGCCTATGTGTGATGGGTTATTATTTATCATGTAGCCTAACAACGGCTTAGTATTAATTTAATATAATACTGTTATAACATAACAGCAGTAGCCTGCTGTTGCAATATAAGCCTACCATACACTTTATTTATCCTTTACCTTAATAACCAAGGCCTCATAATTTGAAAGTGTAGCCCATCGTCTGCTCTTGCTATGGGTTGTCTCTGTTCGTTTTAGCAACGATAACGGAGGTAAGAATGGGGAATCTTCTTGTGTGTTTAAACGTTTGTGCTCACCTTTCTTAGAAAATAAGTTAGTCAGAACCTGACTTCTAGGCAAGACTTCAATCTATTTAACTGTGGCTTTGACATATTGCCACATGATCTCCATCCAGATTAAAAAGTTCACAGTAAGCAAGGTGCGATTCGTGGTAAAATCGGCTGTGTGGACTGAACCATTTTGCGCTTTTTGAAAGGGGTGTTCACAGAGGACTCGCAGCAGTCTTTACTTTTAACAAATATACAATACCATGTATTAAACTAATAATCTAAGCTTGCATTTAGATCGATATTCATCATGAAATTTAGTTATGTTATTAAACTATTTGAAAAACAATGAAAAAACAATAAAAGAAAAGGAAAATGTAAACTATCCATAAGGGCCCCCCCCCCCCACCAAAGCTTTTCCCCCAGTCCGTCGGCCCTGCACACACGCACACGCACGCCCACGCCCACACCCACACCCACAGACACACACACACACACACACACACACACACACACACACACACACACACACACACACACACACACACACACACACACACACACAGCATACACACCACATTAGGCATAACAACTGTGTACCAACAACCTGTTTGAAAAAGGTTAGGCTAAATAAAAATATGATTCAAAGCTGGCCAGCATGTTGATAACTGAACTCCCATAAGCCTAATGTGAAGGGTGCGCCTCCCTCAGCGAACACAGTCCTGCTATGTCTGGATCATGAAGGCCTTTTTATACTGCCAAGCCGGATCGGTCGCGGCTTTGCACGCCCGGCAATTTCACTGCCTTGCATGTGTAAAACCGAGGGTGTAAAATCCCCCGTAGTCACGGAGCGGGCTTTCTTGGTTCATTGGAGAAGGACCTCTTTACGATAATTTACATACAACAAATGTTTTTATTATTTTATGATTAAGAGACTCGCGTGCAAGAATTAACTATTTCCAATTCTTGTTTTTTATCCAGAGGATAAAAAACGTCTTTCTCGCGTAGATCACACCATCTTTCACCGTTTTCGTTGAATGCGACTGCATCTTCTTCTCTCACATGATTAAGAGTTTTCAGATTACAATGAAACCGCCAATGTGTGTGGGTCCGGAAGGGTAAATAGCTAGTAAGCTAGCTCAAAGCGATGATTTACTTCCGGCAGTGTAAATGCGCAGACCATGGAAAAAGGCGTGCATAAGACGGGCATATTTGGCAGTATAAAAACGTCTATGTCAGCTTCAGTCTCAGGTGTGGCTTAGCATCAATTCTGCTTCCTTGTTTCATTTTTATGATGATGTAATAAACCTAGAATGTCAGGTCAGATTGTTGCAGCTAGAGGAATATGATCTACAACCCAGGAAGCACCACAAATATATAAATATTAGAGCTGTCAGTTAAACGCGTTATTAACGGCGTTAACGCAAACCAAATTTAACGGCGTTAACAAATTTATCGCGCGATTAACGCAATTATTTTATTTAAAAAAAAAAAAAGTTTTTTTTTTTTTTTTCTTTGGCTCAAAACAAAGAAGCAGTAGCCTGACTGCTATTTTCAAATGACATTTGTTCAAAGCAGTCGTTTAATTGCACTATAGGCTCTTTTTTTGTATCGTCCTGTTTTGATCAGTATATGGCAATGTTGTTATCAATAAAAAATAATTTGCACAAGGCAAGCCAATGCAATTCACCATGTTGATAAGAGAATTAAAATGAGAAGAATTATGGGACAAAAAAATCAAGGGATATTTAGCATAGAAAAATAATGTGCGATTAATCGCGAGTTAACTATGGCATTAATGCGATTAATCACGATTAAATATTTTAATCGCTTGACAGCTCTAATAAATATATATAATACATATTTCAATATTAAACCAATGCATTTCAATCTGGAGATTTTTTCGACTTCAGAAGGGGGGGCGGGCAGCGCAGCGCAGTGCATGCTCTAGTTATGGATTGGTCTAAACAACAATCAGATTTATCAGATTATTGCAGCAGACCCCCTCAAAAGCTGAATCTAACCACATCCCTTAAACCAAGTCTCACACCAGAATGTAGTACAACTATGTTGGTCCACTGCGGAAAACACATTACAATAACTGCTCTAAACATCCTGAGTGTGTATTGACTATTTCTATTTCTGATTGAAATGCTCATTGCAAGCTTCCTATGTATGTCTACTGTGCCCCAGGGAAGTATGGATTTGGGGCTGCTATTCTGTTGAAATGTCTCATGATCTAAATGGCCTGTGTGGTAAAAATATATAAAAAAGAATGTTTTTCTGTTGTTCCACTACTCTGTATCTAGAGTGGTGATCTACCACACCCTGGAGACAGCAAGTGTGTGTGTGTGTGTGTGTGTGTGTGTGTGTGTGTGTGTGTGTGTGTGTGTGTGTGTGTGTGTGTGTGTGTGTGTGTGTGTGTGTGTGTGTGTGTGTGTGTGTGTGTGTGTGTGTGGATGGGTGTGTGTGTGTGTGTGCATGTTTACCTGCCTGTCTGCATATGTGTGAGTAGGGAGAAGAAGGACGGATGATTAATAAAAATGTAATTAAGTAGCAGAAGATAAAACACAGAGGCACTTTAACCATTCATTATTGTCACAACTTCAGCAAGGCTTTAGTTTTTCATTTATCTGTGTCCTGTTTTGCAACACTAACTCATGTCATTTCAGACTCTCTTCTCTTGTCGTGCCATTTTGTGAAACCTGACAATTTTCATCACACCTTGCTGCAAGTCAAGGTGTGAAGAGGAAGGAAGTCTTTCAATGCTGCTGATGCCACTTCACTGCATGAACTGGCAGTCTGGACCCACAGACTAGAAGTGAGACCAGCTAACTCCTCTAGAGTAACTTTGAACTGTTATTGATATTGTTAATTAATGTTAAATACATAGCGATTTCCTTATATATTCACCTTTTAATTGTGTTTTTGACCTGCAGGTGTGCTTTATTATTTCCGCAGAACAACAGAGTGAGAGAGGAGAGGACTTACCATGTCTTTAAGATCAGCAGCAAGAGGATTTCTAGCTTTCCTTCTGTCAGTACCAGGTTGGTTCATTTAAAATGTGATCATTTAGTTGAACTGTTTCAATAACATTAGTATAACATTATTAAACCTGAACTAACGTCAAAGGGTTAGTTAAGTTACTTTTAAAGTTTTTGAAAAAGGATAAATGTCAAAAGCTACAGTTTTCCATTTATTATATAAATGATGACCTAGACATGACGTATCAATCTTCTGCTCCAATGTTGGAATTATTGTTCAGTGTAACGGTACACACTGCATGCCATCTCCTGCCCTCTCTCCTATCTCCCGCTTTCCTCTCCTTTCCTTGTCTTATCTCATCTCCTTGTCTCCTCTCCTCCTCCTTGTCTCCACTCTCTTCCTCTCCTAACCTTGACTACTCACCACTAATCCCACTTCCTCTCCCTGTCTCCAATCCTTTCCTTGTCTCCTCTCCTCGCCTGCTCTACTCTACATTCCTTGTCTCTACAATATTTGTAATTATTTAGATGCAGTCAAAAACACAGCCTACATTACCATTTTCGTTAACTATTAGTGTATGTTGTTCAGTTAGTGTAGTGTACATTTCTGTATTTCAGGGGGGTGTTGAACTTGATACCTCCCCTGGTGTCAAATGATGTTCTGGAACGTTCCTCTCACAGCTCAGTGGTCAGCATGTATCTGTAGTCTCCATCCCCACCCACCAGCCTCCATCTCTTTATGTATCTTCTACTCTGTTCATCAGGTGAACCTCTGTGTCTTGTTAATTCTCAATGAGATGTCTTTGTTTTTTTCACAGCGCTTCAGGGTAATGATGAATGGACGGTTACTTACTCACCTAGTAATGTCTGCGCTTTAAGAAAATCGACGGTTGACCTCAGTTGCACTTATGAATACCCTGACAACGTACAGTACCGCCCTAACACAGTCTATACACTGTGGTTTACTAAAGTATCCAACGATCAGCCTGTTGACCTGCGAGGGGATGCAGACTATACAGGTCGTGTTGGATACAGCTGTGGAGAGGTCAGCTGTACCGGGTCCAGATGTCATGGAACATGTTCCCTGAGAATCAAAGACCTGAGAGAGAGTGACTCTGATGTCTACAAGGTTAGGTTCACAACAAACCAACCAGATGGGGAATATACTGTTGACCCTGGAGTGACATTATCTGTAACAGGTAAACTGTGTGTGTGTGTGTGTGTGTGTGTGTGTGTGTGTGTGTGTGTGTGTGTGTGTGTGTGTGTGTGTGTGTGTGTGTGTGTGTGTTCCTAATTATTTAGAATAATTGTGATTCATTTGATCTAACTCCCAGATCTCCAGGTGAAGGTGTCCTTTCCTGACCCTCCCGATCCTACCAGGGCAGAGCTGGAGTGTCACAGTAGGTGTGGTCTAGCTGGTGACCCTCCCTACATCTGGTTCAGAAATGGACAGAATCTAAGACATGGAGAGAAGAACTTGGTCCAACCTCAGTCTGGAGGCAGCTATTCATGTGCTGTTGAAGGATACAATCTCAAATCTCCTTTAGTGTGTAAGTATGCTCCACAGTACACTGACATGATACCAGGTGTAATATACCTTTTAGGGAAAATAACTGTGTATATGTACTATGAATGGACCAAACAGCTGGTGTTTTATGTAATTAATGAAATGTAACTGTTAACAGACGCTCCAAAGACCCCCTCAGTGACCGTGAGTCCATCTGGTGAAATAAAGGAGGGCAGTTCAGTGACTCTGAACTGCAGCAGTGATGCCAACCCAGCAGCTAACTACACCTTGTTCAAGGTCAATATAGATAATTTATCCAGAGACATGAACCACGGACAACCGCTCGTCTTTGGACACATCCTGTCTACAGACTCTGGACAATATCGTTGTGACGCACAAAATAAGCTAGGGAAAGAATCAGTCTCCATCTCTATCAATGTCCAATGTGAGTTCAACACAATACACAATCAAATGAGCTTAACTGTGCCAACATTAATAATCAACCCAAACGTCTAAACTTCTCCGATTTGTTATTATTAATACTGTCATGAAAAAAAATGTTGAGGCTGTTTTTACCTGTTTCTATGTGTCTCCAGATGGACCCAAACACACATCTGTGTATTCAAGTCCCTCTGGTGGAATAGAGGAGGGCAGTTCAGTGACTCTGAGCTGCAGCAGTGATGCCAACCCAGCAGCTAACTACACCTGGTTCAGGGAACATGAAGACTTAGTGGAAGAATCAGGACAGAAGCACACTATCACTAATATCACATCTGAGCATGGAGGAAACTATTACTGCCAAGCTCATAATGAAATCGGACGTCACAATTCCCCCTTTTTATTCATTAAAGGTAATAGTTCATTTAAAATAAACACACCTTACACACAGTTACTCATTGGCCTGCAGTTGGCTATCAGTGTTTGAAATCGTATTACTATGTTCCAGTGACATCATCATCACATACAGCAATGGAAGCTGTAACAACCAGTGTTATGTTACTGGCCACCATACTTCTCCTTCTCGTCTTCCTCTGGTTGAGGTGAGACATTCTCTCTCCTTTTCTTGTTTTCCATTAACTTCTCCTGTTGCTTAATCTCTCTGTTCTCTTCTCCAGAAGAAAGAGGGCCTCCAGAAAGGCATGTGGACAGGGAGGAAGGCCAGATACTGTGGAGGAGGTGAGACACAGCAAGCCATTTATTATTAACCCATCATTGACTTAGACACAAAGTGGAAATAGAAACCACAACACAAAACCACACATATAATATATAGTTGTTTCCTTAGTAAGTGTCCTTTGTTGCTCTAGCTCTGTAGCTAGGAGAGACGAAGAATGTGACGTTAAACCCTCAGCCTGATTTTGAAAATTCAAAAGACTTATAGAGTCTGTTACAGACCTCCCAAACAGAAGGAGTGTTCTTAAGTGTTCTTTTAAAATTCGGGACTGATTGCTACAGTCATAATATATTGTTACACAAAGAGTGTATCTTACTCGGCGATCCAAATGTTCTTACAGGAAGCTAGTGTATCTTATCTGGGGATTTTCATACAAATGTGAAAACACCAACAAGCTCTCTTGTGGTTGCCCTTAGTAAGTTCATACAGTTGTGAACAGATAGAACATCATTTCTAGATTTTATGATGAATTGGAAAGAGACTAAATGTGTAAATCAGGCGATTTCATCTGTAGCATTAGTGATCTTTTGATTATTTCTTGCACCTTTTTAAAATCCTAAAAGTTATGCTGGAACAGGGATACATCTGCATAATGTTCCATGAAGAGTTTCCAAAAGATTGATTAATTCACACAATAAGTTAGCAGGATTGGTAAGGTGTGCTAAATTTGTGACAGTGTAGATCGGCTAGTTTTAATGAACATTGTTCCCATGCCTGACAAACTAAACACTAGAAGGATTAGGATTTATAGCAGTCAGAAAAATTAAACAGTGAGATTTGAGGACCGAAAACGATGGAAAGGGATGAAGCAGATAAAGATAGAATCGACAAATGTCAGTTTAAATATTGATGGCCTTCAGTATCATATAACAAAGGTGGCTCAACACTTTCTGTGGTTTTCCCTTTGTCTCAGATTTGCTCATTAGCTCTTAATATAAAAACTCCATCATTGAGAGTTTCTACCAGGACAGAAGTGAGGGCTTTGAGCTGGCTGAAACGGCTGATATGAAGCGGCCAGGTTGTTGCGCTCCATGATCCCACTGGAATGGTCGTTAGATCTACTGAAGGTTTTTTCATACAGTAGACCACTGCACTTGTTGATTCACTTAAATTGATTTAGGCTAAGTGAAACGTCAATAGAGTGGTTTAATCCTTGTGGGATCCCCAGGGGTCGATTCTTGGCCCTGTTTTATATTTGATATATGTCAATGATAGATATGTTGCGACCTACTTTCAGCATTAATCTCCCGGATGTTTAATGTTTTGAAACCTGAAATAAAACAAAACCACACCAGTGCCACATGATCATCAGTATTGTTTGTATGCTTTCTCTGCAGCAGTGTTGCCATGGCACCTGACACTATGTTATGGTGGGGTCACCTGGGAATACAAACTTCAGTTTAATCCATTATCAGTCTGGGATTTAAGAATGACTAATTGACAAGGTTAAGTTTGCTTCAAGAGTGAGATCTAGGGTGAGATCTAAATGATAAACTGGGATATTGTGAAACATCGGCCAGTGAGAAGAATGATGATTTTTGAATGGCAGTAATGATTTCTAATTAAATTTTAAAGAAGCAAATTAATTAATGTTATGGAACTGTTTTAGGAGCTCAACAGATAGAGGAAACCTTGCAGAAAGCACTTGAAGCGAGGCCTACAACAGCCTGCATGGTGGGACCAATAGTCACCACCAAGGGTCTCTAGATTAACAAGAAACCCATGACCTTCAGGACTGTGTTCTGGACTGTTCAGGAATTGTTTAGTGCTTTCTAAACGTCCTCTTCTGTCCTCACTCCCCGATAGCCACTTCCTGTTCCTGTGTATGAAAACGCCTCAGCTCTGACCAATCAAATGGTTCCTACACTTGGAGAACGAAATGAAGAGAAGGATGACGACCTTCACTGTGCCAGCATCCACGCCTCTCGCTCAGAGAACCAGGAAGTTCCTCGCCGGTTGACTGGCTCTCGTGTCCAATCAGACCAGACAGATACATCCTTTTACTCTGTGCTCAACATTAAGAGACTCAACGCTGTCTCTGGGTAAGCTTCTTAGTTCAGAAATAGAATCTAAGTTTTTGGACTTCATCAACCCAATGGATGTTTCACAGGCTGACTGAAGTTCTGTCTTTTCAGAGAAAGTGACCAGACAGAAACCTCAGAAGTTTACAGCAACGTCAAAGAATAACCTGGAGATTGAACCAGTGGCAGCAGCACGATTTAAATAGTAGTGAAGAGGAGGTTTTGGGAATATCTAGCGCTGGCTTTAGACCAGGGGTCGGCAACCCTAGGCACGCATGCCAACACTGGCACGTGGCAGCATAATCATTGGCACACTTGAGAAGAAAATGTCACAGCACAATGTGGCAGCATAATCATTACTACCGGGTTTTTTTGCACTTTATTCTGTTTTGGGCATTTCCTCCCTGTGCAAGTATGTTTAAATGAGATACTGAAAGCAGTGTTCTGAAATGGGATCAATTAATAGTATGTAGCCTAAACCTATGTTGTGAGTAATAGAGAAGAAAATATTTAAAATATTGTGGCAAGTGGCCTGTATGCATCGCCTTCACATGGTTTTGCAAAGATGTACATGTCTTAAAGATATGAGGATGGTTCCAACATTCTCATATATTCTCGGTTTCTCAAATCGGAAATATGTTTTTGAATGAGTTTCTGGAAGTTGTGTTTTAAGATGGGACATATGTAATTATAATTTGTAATCCCATGTTGCAAATATAACAGCAAAAAAATCATTAGACAATTCCAGGTCTTCTGGAAATGTTTTTGGTCATAATTCAGCTTAATATATTTTTGCTTAAGGCACACATTAACGAGAAAATGTCAAACTGGCACTGCATGTTGAAAACTTTGCTGACCCCGGCTTTAGACCAATGGGAGTGTCGGTGAGAACACAGGGTTGTCCAGTCAGAGTTCCAAGTTTTATGGGCTTTATTGTCCAAAGGTGTGAGCAGGACTGTATGCATGCGTGTTGGTGGGTATGATGCTAACGTGTAACTAGGTATAATGGGTAGGTAGTTAGGTTGGATATATGTGTGTTAAGGTAAGTTGTGTGTGCGGCAAAGCCTGATTTCCACCGGGGACGTAAGCGCTGCGGTCACCGCTGCTGATGGCTGCCACTCTAATCAAAGAAACCATTCCCACCGGGCGCGCTGCGGAACGTCTTAGCATCCCAGGAGCATCCCAACGTCTCAGTGTCCCAGGAGCGGCGCGCTGCGCCGCAGCACTATCATTCCGTAGCACTTCTATTTTTGACGCAAGACGTTGCTGAACCGCGTCAAATTCAACAGAGCAGATCGAGCCGGCAGGAAGTGAAAAAGTAAAAGCCATAGAGCATCCGGTAAATTTTTTAAATAAAACAATACTCAGCTCAAGTAGCCTATCACAACTTCACATCAACATTACGTCATGACCGGTGGATTTAGTTCAGCAGTCAATCAAAGGGTCTCAGAGGGTCGGCAACATGGACGACGAGAGACTGATTGTCGAAGTGGAGCAACATAAAATAATTTATGAAATAAATCATCCTTTTTATAAGGACAATGTCAGAAAGGACAAAGCCTGGCATTTAATTGCAGTAGTTTTGGGAGTGGAAGGTGAGTACATTAGGTTTAGGATTATCGCGTGATCTTGTGTGAATACGGCTGGCTCGCAAGGCAGCGCTACGCTGCCGTTACGCGCCCGGTGGGAATTGACGCAGGGTAGAATTCGCAGCCGTTCCGCGACGCGTACATCCCCGGTGGAAATCAGGCGTAAGGTAGGATATGTGCTAAGGTAGGATGTATGGCTAAGGTAGGATGTGGGGCCAAGGTATGTGTGCTAATGTAGGATGTATGGCTAATGTATGTCTGTTTGGCTAAGGTATGTGTGTTTGGCTAAGGTATGTGTATGGCTACGGTAGGATGTTTGTCTAATGTAGGATGTTTGGCTAAGGTAGGATGTTTGGCTAAGGTAGGATATGTTTGCTAAGGTAGGATGTATGGTTTCTGGGAAGCAAACAAAATGTACAACAATCAGCTCGACAATGCATTGCCACAAATTTACGCACAGAAGGAGTTCAAAGTACAGTTCACAAGGTGTTCAGTGTCTCTGAACAAAGGAAAGGGGTATGGTCACAGGTGAGGCTTAAATAGTGTGTGGCAGGGCAGGGAGTAATTAACTGATTGACATGGGCAAATTGGGAAAACGAAGGGGCAAATAAAGGGGTGCAACTCTGGGTCTGTGAGGTGAGGAGGGAAGCAGAAATCTTCCAAACAGCCGCCCCCAAATTTGTCCAGGTCACGCCAGAGGGGTTTGTCTTGGGGCAACAGGCGCACTTGGTGGAACAACCTTTGCAAATGCAAAGGTTGTGGAAGTAGGACAGCCAATGCAACAATAATATACATGTACTATTTGTTAGTTTTGCAAAAAATGAATACATCTATCAGATGAAAAATATATTTAATCCAACATTGAAAATATAAACAATGTTGGCCGAGCCACATTGTGTTTATTCATGATGAAACTGCTCCCCTCGTTCCAAAATGAGCCCATGCAAGCTTGCGCCAAATGTGGAAAGTTAATTTCAAATAAATATTGAATATGAAACTAACTACGACGGTAGTAACATGAGGTGGCGAAACTTTGACAGGATCCAAGGTCTTTGATGCCTCTGTTGAAATCGATGGTGGTTAAAGTTGTAATAGTTGTAAACATGAGCTCTATTGTTGAAGAAAGTGGCTGCTTCGGAAATATATCTCAGGGGGGGCAATTTTTCTGATAATGATTAATGTGACCCATTCAATAGGTGCGTTAAGCAAGGCAGTATCAATTTGTTGTTCGATGATTCATTCATATAGAGATCCTTCTTGTATCCACTAGATGGCAACTCCATAAACAAAAATGGTGTAGCTCCACAATTAATTATTTAAATTAATCTAATGTTGAATGATGTAAATAAGCTAAACAGGAGAAAATATGTCGTGCAACAACATAAAGACAAGGGCAGCATATTAAGTCAAGTATTAATTGACTAACCTTGAAAGATTTGGCCTACAAAAGAAGTTATCACAATGGTACACAGAAATAAAAAATTGTACATTCCTCAACATTGCACAAACATTGTCTTTTCATGAAATACAAAATAAGATGACAATACAGCATCTTGGTATTTGTTCAGATTGTAGGATCAAGAGCTTTCACAACCTTTACAACATTTCAAAGGTAGTGCACTCAAACTATCTTGGAGTTGTTGGAGTTGAGTGTGTTCAATGTTCACCCTCCCAAAAGGCGCAAAAGTCATCTCAATGTGTCCCACCAGTCGATACCCAAGCAGTGCTGTCTGCCGTGCTGCCGTCAGGGTGGAAGAGGGGCAGGGGTAGCAGAAGACTTTGGTAGCTTCTTCACAGCCCGTTATCCAGCTTTTTCTCTTGTATAAATTTGTTGAAATTCCTCGGGTTTATGATATCCCCTCCTTTGTAGAGACCCGTTTAATTATTGCAGATTATTTTGAAAAAAGAGAGATTAAAAAAAAACAAGGCAGGTCTGTGGCAGATCAGCGCCCCGGCGATCAATGGGCGAGCCGCCACTGGTTGAGGTAAAATACCATATTGTTTTATCTGAAATCATTAAATATTAACGCCTGGAAACGTGTTTTTTTTCTGGATGTCTTGTTCTGACAATGTGGACCATATATGTGTTGCTGTGTGCAGTTCATGTGAGAGAAGAACATTTTTTAACACATAGCTGAGAATCGACTGGGCTACTGTCAAGGTGAACACGACTGCAACAGTCACGATGACCAAACCACAATTCGAGGAGAGGAGTCAGTTCTGAGAGATCACATAACGATATCCTACTTATGTAGCCAGCCTTGACTGCATCGGCTAATTCTGCAAAGTGTCAATGAGCCGGAAGACAACTGCTGCGCACAAACATACACGGAAACATGCACACACGCGCTTGTGTGTGTGTGTGTGAAACTCAAAACTCGACCATTTATTCGTTAGCGTTGGATTTAAACTCAATGCAGTTACACTATTGGAGTGGATCGGAAGAATATGGGAACGAAATTAATTGTTTGGAGTGCCGCGGCAGAACGAATGGGCACAGTTAACTTCATATCGGCCCAAAGGCAATACAATGCGTTTTACAAATGAGAAAGGCGAGAATATAACCTGCCCCAGACCCACCGTTCTCTTTCTTCAATAATGACACATTAGTTACTTAAAGAGATAGAACTTTACTGTTATATATGACGTGAGCTTCATTCATGTTAAAGGAAAGCCCACACTGGACCGAAAATCGGCGTTGGTGAGAAAATCGGTGTCGGTGACATGAGTATTTGCGGCCACGTCGATTCAACATGTGTAATCGGCCATTCGAGTCGGTCATTCTTTTACCATTCTGCTTGGTGGAGGGCTTGCAGCTATAGCGAATCAGTGATCCCGGAAGTGAGGATGTTAAACATACCAGATAAACAGTGTAATCGAAGAAGAGGACCTGCTACTTCCGGTTTTCGTGTTTTTTTGCCCACAGTACAGATTAGCGCCGCCTGTTGTATTGGAGAATTTACATCTCGCGCAAGCGCGGAACGTACGGCGTCGGATGTAATCCCGTAGGTGTGTACCGCCCATGTCGGTGTTTGAGTCGGCCAGATTAAATAGCCCGACTTCATTTACCGACGCAAATCGGGCAGTTGGTCCGCTGTGTGGTTGCCTACAGGTAACGTATATCTATCAGCTTCCGGCTTCAGCAGCTTACTTGACTCGTCTAACCGGAGTGCCCCCTGCTGTCAGCACATGATAAGATATACAAAATATGTTTATAACCTAACATTACTGTTGTTTACTTGTTAAAGGGACGCTGTATAATATTTTAAGTCATTTATTACCTCAAATCAACGTATTCATTCATAAATAAGTCCTCATTGGTGTAAAATTATCTCTGCTAAAAATCGCACTTAACCTCCTGAACGAAGAATAATTAATATGTAGTTAAATAGGACGGATAAGCTTCATTGAGGCTTCCATGTTCTTCCGGTCTATGAACTGCCGAGAGGGACAAAAAGCACACAGGAAATGCAAACGCGTTTTCACTCTGAGCCAGCGTGAATGATGACTGAAATAATTAACTATCTTGCTCGAGTAGTAATTACTCATACATCATTAGCTTACACTAATGATTCAATGTAGTTTGAAATTTGTTTGAAATGACGAACCTCATCATCACTCGAATGACTCAAGGTAGTATTGGATGTCATGACAGCTTCTTGGCACACACTGCCAACCGTAGTTTTTGAACAAGCGAGCACTATTAGTTTGAATGCAATATACAATTGTACCACACTTTTTTCAGTCTCATGTTCGGCCTTTGTGCTTCCCCTCACAATGATGTCCTCCATGGATGTGTCCACTCCGTCCAGGTCTTCATAAATCATGTGTACTGTTTTGTGATACACTTCTGGCGCCGATACAATGCCAAATGGCAATCGCAGGAACCTGTATCTGCCAAAGGGACTCCTGAATGTGCACAGTTCTGAACTTGCTTCGTCTAACTTCAGCTGCCAAAATCCTGATGATGCATCTAGCTTGCTAAAGTACTTAGGATTTGCAAACTGTGACATTATTTCCTCTCTTGAAGGCAGTTTGTAATGTTCTCTGTTCAGATCTCTTGGATCCATACAGACTTAGTTTTTTGTTATTTTTCAAGAGAATACCAAGAGAACTCACTTTCAGGTTTCCCATCCTCTCCAATTCTGCTTTCAGCGGCTTTTGAAGAGCAAATGGCCCTTTCCAGCGGCACACTTTTGTCCACTCTTATGTGTTCCTGAGAAAGGCAACCGAGACCCTGTAAAAGATCCTCATTTTCATTCATCAGCTCATCACAGTCTGTATTTTCTTCACTTTCTACAACAAGCACTCTCTTGACTAGGTTCAGTCTCACACAAGCAGATAAACCAAGTATGGACTGCACATTCTTCTGCACCACTATGAATGCTAGCGTATGCTTTTTATCTTTGTGCGTCACTTTTACCATGCATTTTCCTTTCAAAAGGTATGGCTGCTCCCGAGTAGCCCTTTACTTTTGTTTTTGTTGCATGTATTTTAGGTCTGGGTCTTATTTTCTTGAACACTGCCTCTGATATCACATGTACTTGAGCTCCAGTATCCAGCTTAACATCTACATTTTTCTCCGTCAGTGTTGTTGTCCAGTCCTCTTCCTTTGTGTTGTTTTCCATCACTGCATCCACATATAATTCCTCTGTGTCATTCAAATCCACTGTATGGACATTGCTTTTTTGTGTTTGACTCTTACAGCACCGGGCATAATGGTTATCTCTGTTGCAGTTGTTGAATTTTTTTCCATATTCTGGACACTTTTTAGGTGTGCCACATTTACCACACGTCTTTCCTTTTGTCTCCGTTTGCTGGTTTTGCATCATTTTCTACTTCAGGGGCGGTACACTTCTTTTTGAAAGCTTGGCGTGCTTCCTTTTGCACCGCATCTATATTGCAGCTTTCACTTAAGTTATTTTGCTTGAGCTTTCAACGTCTCTGCTGCTCTACACAGAGTTAATGCTTTTTCTAAATCCAGATTGACCTCTCTCAATAGCCTCTCTCTTAGACGATTATCTGGAATCCCGCTGTCTGTCTGTTATTAAAGAGAGTCTGTCAGCCCTCCAAATTCACATGTCTTGCTTCTGTTCCTTAGATCTGTCACATACTGATCAATCGTCTCGCCTGTTTTCTGTACACATGTGAAGAATCTGTGCCTCTCACACGTCACGTTTCCCTTAGGTTCACAGTAAGCCCCAAGGTTCTCCATCAATTCATCCAGCTTCATATTGTCTCCAGCAGTAGCAAAGGTGAAGTTATTATATACTTCCAGCTAGTGCTGTGCGATATATCGAATATACTCGATAGATCTCCAAAATAACTGTGTGAGATACATACAATTATTATATCGTAAGTATCGAGTATTTCACAGTCATCTGGTATTTTGCAAGCGGCAGCCGAGACTTGGCATGGTTTCGTGTTTAAAACATTCTCCGATGGCTTTCTCCCTCTCCCTCATGCAGTAACGTGAGTGAGGGGTAAAAAAAAACACTTGCGTCACACTCACCAACCAATCCCACGCGACATCAAGGTACGGAAGGAAGGGAACTCATTTTCAAGTTTCTTACGGTTTGCAGCGCCGGCCGGCTCAGTGTAGCATACAGTATCCTAAGCCAATTCAATCCACAAATGAAACATGGAAGCGGTTGAACTGCTGGTTCCTAAAATCACTAATAAGGGTTCAGTGATCTGGCTTTTTTTTGGATATCGAGAGGAGGACGTGGAGCAAAACACGCCAATTCTTGTAACGTCTTTTCTGATCTGATGTCGTCATGGTTACCAGCTGCTTGCTCCGTAACAGTTACACGCACAATCAGAATGCAAGGTGCTCCCTCGTCTTATGCTACTTTTCTAGCTATAAGTTAGCCTCGGAAAACATCTGTTTTTCCCTACTTCAAGCAACCATAAAGAGTTAACTGGGACGTGTCTGCGTGGTTTGTTGTGGTTTGTTGGGGAGAGGAGTTATCTGTCTGTCGACCCCGGCAAGGCACTGGGGGTAGAGGGCAGCACACCTACAAATCCTAAATAAATTAGATTCAATGGGCTCAAAAATATCGAACACGTATCAAAATGAGTTTATAATATTTTAGTTTAATTCATTGCAATGGCCTACATATATAAAAAATGCTGCCTAAATTAGTTATTTGTGAAAAATATTTTTAGATGACTCAGCCTTAATGTTTATAAGCCTCACCCCCGCCCTCCTCCTTGACCCGCCTCGCTCCACCTCATTTGCATTATAGCTACAGACACCAAAACAGCGCATTTGGGGGAAGCTCAATGTGCCACTGGCTCGGAGTGGCTGTAACTCTGCACCACGGCTGAATTTCGGGAACGTCTTTGAATACTGTGTTAGTTGCCCACTAATACCAATATTAAAGAATACATAAAATAGCATGTCATGGGACCTTTAAGCAACTCCTATATTGTAGCCTGTATTGTACTGAAGGCCTACCTGGTGTAATACGCGTAAATGTATCATACCTATTAATAATAATTCATAAAACGAATTCTGTGTGTGTGTCGGTTATGATGGAGCCTTGTTTCATCCTGCAAACTGGTTTAGTCTCTAAAACCACGTCATTTTCGAGATTAGACTAACACGCACAAAATACGCCCTCTAGTGTCTGATGTGAATTTTGAAGCAATTGAGATCAAGGTAAAACGCAGCTGCAGGTTACAGGGGCGTTTCTAGGTTTCATAAATATCCGGGGAGCCCAGACGGAAAATGAAAATGCCAAAATTATTTCTATGCTTTATTTTGCATGAATTCTTTTTCATAATGCTTCACCTAAATAAACAAAATGAACAGTTTATTATAGCTTAAAATTGCTACCTGACTGCTGTGCGGCTTTTACCCAAATGTCTAGAGTTCCATTCAAGTTATTTCAGAGTAAAATTAGTGAGACAGACTTTACACACACACATCTGACTGGGGATGGGATAGGATAGGTTAATTCACTTGCGGTGGTAAAAAGGTTACGTTTTTAAACTGTTTATTCTCTTGCCAGAAGGTCTATCTAGACTAGTACTTTTAAATAATTCTAAATATTTTTACTTTTATTTATTTTTCTAACCCAAAAATTATATTTGGGGCTAATTAAACACAGGGTCTGTGATTAGGATGTCTGGGTTCAGGGTCTGCGTTCAGGGCCTAATCGACCAGGTAAACACACGTCCTGCCATCCTCCGAGCTATTTGCAGACAAACTAGACCAGCCCATGGACATTTAAAAATGTAAATTCAAACATTCCTGTATAATTAAGGTGTATGACAGCTCCCTCTGCTGGACGACAGTCTCACACCAAACTACATTTTCCGTTAGAACCAACGTAGCTATTGGCGCGTTTCCACTGTAGGGTGCGGAACGGATCGGATCGCAAAGGTGCGGATAGGGTCGCGTTTCCACCGCCAAAAGTGGGCGTGACCCGGACTTAGCCGTACCCGTTTTGGCCTCGTTTTCAGGACTCCTCCGTTGGGGTACTGAAAACGAGACCAGACGCCTGAAAGGGTCCCGGGAAATTCTAGCTACACACCCCCTCCGTTGATTGGTCGACAGAATCATCACTTCCGGGCAGGGGCGCCGAAAAGGGGGCGTAAAGGAGACGGATTCTAGCGGCCCATGATGGAGGGGGGCCCAGAGAGGCCTCTAATGATGTTGAAATTATAATACAGAAAAAATAATGACACTAAGTAAAGATTCTTTTCATGGGGCCCAAAATCCCTAGCGGCGCCCCTGCTTCCGGGTGACGCGGGGATAAAAACAAACAAACAGTAGCCTCGAGGTATTATTCTTTACAATTAACATGTCACGTAAAACGCTTGCTTGGGCGAACAAGGAGGTGGAGACGTTCGTCTGCATTCTGGGGAGGAAGACTGTTTACGTAGCTGCCGCGGCAATCGAAATCCGGCCTACCACAAAGGGTACTGTCGGCAGTGGAAACGCGACCTCGGAACCGAGCTGGGCTATACCGCCCCCTCCCTACCGCACCTTTGCGATCCGATCTGCACCCTGCAGTGGAAACGCGGCATATAGTAGCCTACACATGTGAGACGGGTTGGTGGATTGAACGTGTTGTAGTAGCAGAGAATGGCCTGCGGGGTAGTATGTAGGCTACATTGTTAAATACATGAATAGGCTTGAATTTAGTAGTAACACGGAGGTTTCATATTTTTACAAAAGGGATTCTGTGAACATTGCTGAATAACAATCATGTATATTATATGTATTGCAGGAGTTTAGCTTGACATTAACCAAGTTAAAGGACAATTAAATGAACCGCACCAAACATGTAGAAGTCAATGTGGGATTTTAATATATATAAACAAAAACACATGACAATAGTTTAGAACACTTTTGTAAAGGAAAACATTTTCCCAAATGAGGCTTTTCAAAATGTCACCACCATTCCGAAAGCAAGTGAAGAGGTTTGTGTAAAAGCAGTCCTCCCTGACCAGCTCTGTCCCTGACTCTAAACCCTGACTCTCAACCCCTAAAGTTGAACCCTCTGAGGGCAGGAAGGCGCGCCTTCAGTGTAAAGGTTTGAGCCACAGAGAAGGAAGAAAAGAGGAAGCAGTAGAGAGTAGTGAAGTAGTGAGGTTAGTGACAGACGTGAGGGAAAGGCGTGTGGAAGCACACGTTACATGTGGGGTCAAGAAGATCACTCCCACTGGAGGTCATTGATCCATCAGCCTCAGACTGCTGAGCTCAGCAGGTCTTCTGGAGGAAGAGGCTCAGATGAACTGAGGAGACGGGACCAGCAGGATGTCAGGATCAGGGCGGGTTCAGCTCAGGTGTGTCTTCCCCCGACCAAACAAGATCAGGTGAGGTTCAGCTCAGGTGTGTCTGCCCGGAACAAACAAGGACATTGATTAGGTTCAATATTCAAATGATGCAACATTATCTGAACCAAAGATAATTCATTAAGGAGCAGGCAGGCTTTAGGGCGCCTTGCTCAAGGACGCATCACTGTATCCTGAGGACTTGAACCCGGCACCATTGGTCTGAGAGTTGAACACCCAACCCCCAACTCCTACCTAGTCCACTATGTCCAGATAATGCAAACTTATGAGGAATCCTTGATGGTAGAGTCCTGGTTGTCCTCAGAATTTGCCTTCCAGATGTACGGCTTCACCATCGGTCCTCCAGATTCCTGGTACTGTTACAAACGTAATTTGTCTCTAAGGTAACAAAAACAGTAGTAGTTTGTCTCTAATGTAAGGTAACAAACACAGTAGTAGTTTGTCTCTAATGTAAGGTAACAAACACAGTAGTAGTTGGGCTCTAATTTAAGGTAACAAAAACAGGAGTAATTGGGCTCTAATGCAAGGTAACAAACACAGGAGTAGTTTGTCTTTAATATCAGGTAACAAACACAGGAGTAGTTGGGATCTAATGGCGTGTAACAAATAGCAGCTGTAGTTTGTCTGGTAAACAACCACAGTAGTATGCCGTAACTTATACTGGACAAACTAATCCTGCGTTACAAGTCCACTCTGTTTATTTTATGCAAACTTACGAGGATCCTGGTTGGTAGAGTGATGTCGTCCTCCGGCGTCTAAGCTCCTCCAGCAGCTCTCCTCAGAAAGAGTCCTGGTCCTGAACAAACAGCGGAAGTCTTGCTTCAACATGTGGTAAAACAGATTTTAATATATAAACAAAAGCACTTGACAGAAGTTTAATACAATTTTGTAAAGGGAAGCAGAGGAAAACGTTTTCCCAAATGAATCTTTTCAAAATGTCACCACCATTCTGAAAGCAAGTGAAGAGGTTTGTGTTAAAGCAGTCCTCCCTGACCAGCTCTGTCCCTGACTCTAAACCCTGACTCTCAACCCTAACGCTGAACCCTCTGAGGGCAGGAAGACGCGCCTTCCGTGTAAAGGTTCGAACCACAGAGAAGGAAGAAGAAGAGGAAGCAGTAGAGAGTAGTGAAGTAGTGAGGTTAGTGACAGACGTGAGGGAAAGGCGTGTGGAAGCACACGGTTACATGTGGGGTCAAGAAGATCACTCCCACTGGAGGTCATTGATACATCAGCCTCAGACTGCTGAGCTCAGCAGGTCTTCTGGAGGACGAGGCGCAGATGAACTGAGGAGACGGGACCAGCAGGATGTCAGGTTCAGTTGGGGTTCAGCTCAGGTGTGTCTGCCCGGACCAAACAAGGACATTGATTAGGTTCAATATTCAAAAGATGCAACATTATCTGAACCAAAGATAAGTCATTAAGGAGCAGGCAGGCTTTAGGGCGCCTTGCTCAAGGACGCATCACTGTATACTGAGGACTTGAACCCGGCACCATTGGTTTGAGAGTTGAACCCCCAACCTAGTCCACCATGTCCAGATAATGCAAACTTACGAGGACTCCTTGATGGTAGAGTCCTGGTTGTCCTCAGGATTTGACTTCCAGATGTACGGCTTCTCCATCAGGTAACCAGATTCCTGGTCTGGTTACAAACGTAATTTGTCTCCGATGTAAGGTAACAAACAGAGGAGTAGTTGGGCTCTAATGCAAGGTAACAAACACAGGAGTAGTTTGTCTCTAATGTAAGGTCACAAACACAGGAGTAGTTGGGCTCTAATGCCGCGTAACAAAGTAGCAGCTGTAGTTTGTCTGGTAAACAAGCACAGTAGTATGCCGTAACTTGTACTGGACAAACTAATCCTGCGTTACAACAAGTCCACTCTGTTTATTTTATGCAAACTTACGAGGATCCTTGTTGGTGGAGTGATGTCGTCCTCCAGAGTCTTGGCTCCTCCATCAGCTCTCCTCAGCCAGAGTCCTGGTCTGGAACAAACAGCGCAAGTCCGGCCCCAACGTCTGGAAACAAACATGTAGTTTGTCTTATTTTAAATCCCTTTATTTCCACTTTGTTAGGTTAATACAAACTTCCAATCCTTGTTGGTAGAGAGATGGTCATCCTCCAGATTCACGGCTCCCCTACCAGCTCACCTCCGCTCCAGAAACACGTTCTAGTAAGAAAACACAGCGGTAGTTGGTTAACGCATGTCAAAGGAACAGCTGTATTTTGCCCTTTAAGTCAACCATGTAAGTAAATACCAACTTACGAGGAATCCTTGTTGGTCGATTCCTAGTCGTCCTCCAGCGTCTCAGCTCCTCCAGCAGCTCTCCTCAGATAGAGTCCTGGTCTGGAACAAACAGCGGAAGTCTTGCTTCAACATGTGGTAAAACAGATGTAGTTGTCTGGTATATATGGTACAAACGCCGGTAGTTTGTGGTAGCAGTGTTGCGCTCCATCTACCCCACGACAGATGTCCTTCACCAGGCAGGGCCTCCACCAGCTGCTCCACCAGGCAGGGCCTTCAGCAGGGCTCCTCCATCAGCTCCACCAGACATGGATTCCTGGTCTGGTTACAAACAGTTGGTCTCAGCATTAAATCACCTGGGGACGCAACACGCCCCACCACCTGCATCTGAGGTTCACTTGTAAAATGGAAGACAAATTTAAACATATTTAAACACTTTAATTAGACAACGTCTGCAGATTGTCGCGTTCAGTAATTCATCCACTACGGTCGTAGCAGCACTAGTAACAATAATGGCTCATATGACTCCTGCATAACCCCGGTACGAATTAACTCAAATCACAGCTTGGCACAGATTTAAAGTCATTAGATGATCAAAAGCAGACCTAAACTACCGTGGATTTTAGTGTTTCAGATGAGCTTGGTGACGGTTACCCTCTGGTCCGGTGCTGCAGGCCCCTGGTCTCCAGCCTCAGTCTCCGGTCCACCCTGGCTCCACAAGCCTCCGGTCCCCAGCCTCTCAGCCTCGCCTTTCAGATACAGCAGCAGGGTTACATCAGAATTTGCCCAACAATAAACTTAATTGACTCATCCGAAACAGAGATACACAATTAATTGAACCATTATTTTATAACTCAAGGCTAGAAAAGACTTGAGACCAGACATGAGCATCCCGTTTTTGGGAATGAAGACAGCAGTCCACAAGTTTAAAGAAGTGGTTCAGCCCATGCATTGAAACTGACCTAAGCAGACTCTACTCACACACCAGAGCACTGACCTGTTCTGGACGACTTCTGACAGGAGGTGGAGGTCTGGCTCTGGCTGAGGAGGTGGAGGTCTGGCTCTGGGTGAGGAGGTGGAGGTCTGGCTCTGGGTGAGGAGGTGGAGGTCTGGCTCTGGGTGAGGAGGTGGAGGTCTGGCTCTGGGTGAGGAGGTGGAGGTCTGGCTCTGGGTGAGGAGGCAGACACCATGGTACAAACTACATGTTACCTTTTTAACCTTGTACAGTTCTGGATAATCTTCTACTGTAACATGTGGGAAGAACGGCCATTATTTTAGCTTTGATATTATCCAGTTGGTAACTCTGCAACAAAGTCGTTGTTTAACGTCATTCCATTGGGTAGGGTTTAACTTCTGTGGCAATTAATGGCCGCAGATATTTAGAACGTACAAAAGCTGAAGTAACAAACACTAAGCAGTATCGATATTAAATCAAATTTACTCAGCCATATTCAGGTGTTGGGTTCCGTTGAAGAACTGTCAAAATGTCTTCCAGCTTGAAATGATTTACAGCCTTCACCGATGTCAAAAATGGGCCCGCAAGTCGAAGGCCGTTTCGTACGCAGCGCGAGTCCCGTCAACGTGGTTAGAAGTACGGCGCAACCATCGAAAATTATCAAGATATTGTACGACGTACGTATCAGTATGTATTTACGTCTAACTGATCACTGTCTTGATTGTTTGTTTTGTCTTGTTTTTGTTTTATTTATCTATCTATCATTATTTTTCCACAATGTCTCGTTTTTAAACGATTTATGATAACTTTATGCTCTGTAAGGTGACCTTGGGTGTCTTGAAAGGCGCCCTTTAAATGAAATGTATTATTTAATATCAAACTTAAGTTGTTTAAGATAAGGGGCAACAATTCCCAATGGAAACCGACTGAAAAATAGTTTCCGTTGGCAGCGGCTCGAGGTTGCGCAAATACAATCCAGAACGTTCTGCCAGATTCCCTCAGGGGACTCCGCTCCAACTAACTGCCAGGTGGCCTCTAATGTTTATCAAGACTACAACGTTCTATGCTAACCATTGGGACTAAATAAAGTGACCACACTCAGGAACCTCCACGGCGGGAAGCACAAACCGTCCGACCGGAATCCGAACATTCCGGCCGGAACCAACCAAAGAAAAAACATAACCAGTGCCTCACCTTGAGCTGAACGGAGGAAGATCCTGAAGTCCAGCGATGGTCTACATTAAAACACAGCCAACAGACTTACCTTGAGGAGATCTGTTTGTTGCTGTTGGTACCTTTACATTATTATGCACCCAGTGTGTACAAGCTAAATCACTCAAAACCATACAAAGAACCAAACTACCATGTACGTCCCACAACAACTTTAAACCTCAAATCCTTGCCTAAGAACAATGGAATCATTCAATACAAAACCGCGTCTACATTTTACACTTATATAGATTATACAGGGTACAAACCATACAGAGCAAATCTAAACGTTTAGCTCACAGAGAGCCAACCATAAGCCCTGCAACGTCACCTTGACCGCCTCATCACCAACAGCAAATCATGCCAGCCAGCCAACACATGTACAGGTCTAGTGAGAAGTGGGCATCTGAGCGAAAGGACTGCTCATAATAAATAGAAGCCCAATTCCTGAACTATCCAATCATCTTCATGGTTTAGAGATTTACAGACTTGACATGCCATTGTGTTCTAAACACCTTTGTCTGCTCCCTCGTTACTTATAAAACTCTACATCTCCATCCCTAGAATGTTGCATCCTACTCATGGGGGTGTGGTCTGAGTGAGCAGAGATGCATGCTGGGATACAGTGCCGTCTCAAGTCTTCAGTTCTATAGACACGCCCCTCAGGAGAAACCAAGTGTTTGAGAATCTGTCGTGACATCAGTTGCATGAGCTGGAATATCCTTCAAGATGGCGCCAGGATACTCAGAGGAGAAAGGCCAAGAGGAAGAGGTGAGGGTTCTTCCTCCCAGCCAGTGGAACACAACAACGGTCCTCATCAGAGTACCATGGAACACTTTGAAACATCCTCCTCTTTACACCTTGAAACCCCAGGGAAGGTTTCCTTACCTCCTCAGCTGAAGAGCACAACTTCAGCTCGAAGAGCGCACTAGTTGGAGTTCCCGGATTGGTTCTGATTTAAGGGAACCAATCGTTCAGCTAGTCCTGTCCGAAACGAATACATTTCAGCCTGAGAAGACGTGCAACTGAGAGCAAGACAAGATCCACAGGGCTCTCCATCAATCCAGCCAGGTAGGAAGAGCCGTCTCATTACAGGTCTGAAGGTTATCTTGAATATCCATTTAGGTCCCTTTCCAACGTCAGACTCTCCTTTGGGAATTCCTTTTGGTGTCCAACCTCCATTGATCCTGATTGGGAATTCCTTTTGGTGTCCATCCTCCATTGATCCTGAATGGTCCTAGTTTGAAGTCACTGATCTGAACACGCCGCTTGCATCCTTTTACACTTGAGTTGGTTACCCTCCTTCCTGCCCAGTGTGTTGGATCACGCTCCGGCGCGTCGCTATGGGCTCTTTATGTCTACTGGAGGCCCTTAAGTAAACGTGTGGCCGTCCATCAGGTATGATTTAATTGACCATTCCAATATCCCAAGCCAATCACACAGAACCCTGTATGAACATTATTACTGTCAAAGCAAGCCGGACACACACAAATAGAATCCCATGCCAGGTGGGAGTGGGACGGACACACACACACACACACACACACACACACACACACACACAACCTCATGCCAAATAACGTTCCATCATCCAACCCCAGCTCTCCTGCCAGGGCACCCAGAAGAGAACAACCAATGTCTCCAGAGAAGTAAATTATGTGCAACATTTTTCAGTGGCGTCCCACATTGGTGATGGATTATGCTTGGCGTCTCCAAAATGTGTCCCAAGGTGATTCAACGTCTCTGAAGTCGTGTCTTTGTAGTCCAGTGGTTTCCTGAATGAGGGGCCTTCACAGATGCAAACGGTGCAGCTTTAGTCAGCCTGAGGACAGGAAGGTCATCTGTTCAGAAGACCACACAGTGGAGGGGGGTGGCTCTTGAGGAGCAGGATCCATATGGGGATGGCCCCAAATAAGACCTTCTTGGAAATGAAACTGTTCCTGAGGAGTCACGATGGCTGGAGGGGACTGTTGAATGTGTTCCATGGTTCTCTGTGTCAGACTGAAGTTGTGTTTTAGTCGTTGAGATGAGGAGCCCCCTCATCTCCAACTGGTGTTTCTCCTTCTGAATCCCTGTCTCCATCTTAAAGCACATTCCAGTCCATGTAACTGACATCACAACGGTTTCTCAAACACTCGGTTTCCCCTGAGGGGGCGTGTGTACAGACCTGTAGACTTCAAACAGCTCTGTATCCCAGTATGCACCTCTGCTCACTCAGACCACAGCCTAATCAGTAGAGCAACACTCATTTGATGAAGATGCAGAGCTCAGGAGAGTAGCTGGAAAGAAGACTGAAGATATCAGAACCCAACCCATTACTCCAGCTTACAACGATAACTTGGGAGCCATTTTAACAAATCATTAAAACCAACATAAACCAAACACCTAAGTAACCCATGAACCAATAAAACATCCTTACCACTCAGATCAACCTTCAGGTAACGGGTTAACTCACCAGGAAGCCAAAATACATCAATGTGCCCAAGATTAATGAGAAATTTATGACTTACAGTTTGCAGTTAATCTTGATGGTTAAGTTGGGATACTCACAGAACTGCAGTTAAATATCCATGATAGACCTTTGAAGGAAGGAACAGTTTACACATGGTCCCCAAACTTGGGCACTATCCCACAGTTCAACAACTACCATCTCCATTAAATCAGATAAATGAATGACGATACAAATTCAGGGCTTTTGGGATCATCAAACTTTTAAATAATGATTAAAGATAATTAATTAATCCAGCTTTTTAAAATAATTTATACTAATTATTGGACTATCATTAGTCAATAGTGATTTACCTCTTACTTTGACAAGATTGAATGTATAGTCTCTAAAATGTTACTTGCAGGTAGAATCATTATTTAAATTTCAAATGAGTTAAACCACCACAATCTCAGATTTCCTTCACACATTATCAGTGAATTATATTCAACATACAAGTCACGTCAGTTGTGCTTTGCTACACAATTCTACTCACATCAGGTTCAGATGAGATGCTCCTCTTTACTTCAAAAAGTCTTTAACCTGTGAAACAGGAAGATATGTCAAATAAGTCACAACAGCCCTGCGTTTGGGAGACACGACACTGCCAAACAGTGGAGGACTCCAACGTACTGTCCGGCTCCCTCTTAAAAGAAACGCACCAGATGCAACCAATTAACTGATTAAGAAAACCACTTGGCAGGCGAGCTGCGGCAGGGGAGCAAAATGGCGTCCCTGTGTGTGTAGTGAGCCGATGTGGACAGCAGAGGGCGATGTTACCATACGAGAACATCTGCTCTCTGAGCGCTCTGCGAGATACCGTCTCCATTGCAACCGTAACTTGGCAGCATCCTGAACGGCCCTTTCAGGACAATCAGGAGTGAGAAGGAAGCTTTCATCAAAGAGACCGGAGACTCATTCACTGGTTAAACTGGAGTCATCGCCTACACACACACACACACACACACACACACACACACACACACACACACACACACACGCACACACACACACACACACACACACACACACACACACACACACACACACACACACACACACAGTGCCGCTGCTAGTTATTATTATTTTTTATTGCCATGGGCCCCCCCTCTGCCTTGGGCCCCCCCCCTATTCATAAATACAAACTTAAAACCAGAAGTAAGAATTTAATTATTATTATTTATTTTTTTTGGGGGGGCCCTCAGGACTTGGGTCCCTACACACACACACACACACACCATACAGACAACAAACACAATACAGACATACATAATACACCATATAGATTCACACCATATGCACGCACACACCCCAGATACATAGATTCACACACAATATTTATACACACAACATTTTTTTTGCATGGAAGTAGCTGGCGTTAAACACCACTGTCACCAATGTCAATTTACTTGCTCACAAGATTACATTATTTATGCATACCTATTTATGTTTGTGTTGAATCGTTTTTTTAGGGTCAGCCCAGCAAACGGAGGCTTTTGTGCGCCGGGTGGCGCACAAACATTTGTTTACCGGTGGAAGGGATAGTGCCACTATCCAATGTTGTAAAATTAATGCACAACCGATCATTTGCAATGTTTGTAATTTTTAATGAACGTATATAATTGTATTTTATATAATATACTTATGTGTTCAAACCACTGGTAGATTGTAGGCATATTTAATCATATCAGTTAAATAATATATCCAAATAAATACATGTTTATCATCTCTTTCTTTGTCTTTTCCCCCCTGCATAATAGTAATCAACCGTACTGTAAATGTGATGCATGAATTAAGTTAAGACAATTTCACTTAGTTTGATAAAAATGGAATGGATTTTTCCTTTTAATAAAGACGATTCTATCAACCGCAACAAAGCTTTTGTGACTTCCCCAAAGAGGCTCCATGCGAAGGAGACATGACCGCATTCATAACAGACAAAAGTCAAATAAATATCGATCAGCTTGATTGCTGCCATGTTTTATTCATAAGCGCACATGTGTTTGCAAGCGGACACGCAGTATTAAAAAGCGGAAGCGCTTCCACACTAACAAGTCGTTTCAAAGTCTGAACGTTGCAAACGCTAGGAAGCACTCAAGCTAGCACTCTAGTCTCATCTCCATAGGACGCGACTAGCAAGGACGCGTCCTAGCAAGGCTGCAGCCTTCACTTTGGGAAACAGCCAATAAAGGCGACGAGCCTTCTTTCCCATTAAACTGTAAACATGGCGTCAAGCGGTTCAACTGTTGGTTCATGTTGGTCCCATAGAGAAGTCGAGTGTCTGTTAACCATTTGGGCAGACGGTGCGATTCAGGCACAGTTGTAGAAGACCCACAAAAATTCAGATGTATTTGGGAGTATCCGCGAATCAATGACTTTATTATGGTCCATGCAGCGGACGCTTGGTGATGACGTGTTACGACGTGATGACGTATGTACAAGAGCCTACCGTGGCCAGGCCACAGTTGCGACGGCCACGGCCAGATGGCCTAGTAGTGTGAGCGCAGGCCAGAGAACAATGGGGCCAGTTCAGCACGGTTAGGTGTGAAAACGGCCAACGGCCACAGCCAGATGGCCTAGGGTGCACTCACACTAGGACCGAACACGCACCAGACGAGGCAGACAGCCGAGTTGGAGAGACGCGGTAGGCGGAGAACGCACCAACCCGTACCTACGCCAATACGCTTCCCCCCAGGACTGAGTGGGAGAAGACGGGAGCGATTGAGACGCCGACCTCGCAGCCGGACCAGACCCGGAGACGGCCCCTTTCACCCCATAAGAGGAAGAACTTATGTTGTCTTTTGTTTGACCTTTTTTGCACGTGAGGCGAACAAAACCGTTGACCCGCAACCCTGTTTTGAGCGTCTCCTTTGAAAATCCCATGCGCCGACGATCGGGGTTGCCACAATATACACGCACACACCATAAGTATACACCATATAGATACACACACACAATAGATACACCCCATATAGATACACACCATAAAGATAAACACAAAATAGACACACACCAAAGATTAACTTAATATAGATACAAACTATATAGATCCCCCCCAAACACATACACACACACGCACGCACGGATCTGACTGGGGATAGGATAGATTAATTCACTTGAGGTGGTAAACAGGTTGTTGTTTATTCTCTTGCCAAAAGGACTATCTAGACTAGGCTACTTATAAATGTTTATAAATATATATATTTTATTTATTTATTTCCCAAAGATCATATTCGGGGCTAATTAAATAACATCCGAGGCTTTAGCCCCGAATAAAACAGCATAGTAGTTACGCCACTGGCAACAGGCCTCGCATATTAGACATTTTCCATCAATACATCATTTAGAAGTTTGGAATACCTTTTTTGACTAGCATTTCTGCAATCAAAGATAAAAGCTTTTAAATACCAACAGATGGGGCCATTTTTACATAGATTATTATTAACTCCAATAGTTCATATCTCATGGTTTGATTTTAGGGGGTCCTGAGAGTTGATCTTTACAAATCCTGTAAAGAATATTAGTGTGCAGACAACAAAAGTAACACATCAATGTAAATAAATAATAAACGTTGTAAATATATGGCCTGTTGGCCCTTTGAGACTGTACGTGATTAAGGGTTGGACAAATAAAATATAATTGAACGTATAGACGTTGATTAAATAAGCAGTAACATTTCAACATTTATATATGTAGGCCTATATGTTGATCAAAACAAAATAAATCAGGTCCAAAGAGAATGTTGTGGTCACAGAAACTTTATACTCGACACATAGGCCTACCATCCAGCCGTGTTTAATTTGACATTATGTCTATCATGAAAACATTTAATTCAAGTAATGTGGCACTATATGTTGGTTAAAGAAAACACCTATTTAAAGTCCCTTCAAATAATGTATAAACCAGCATATATGCTGCCAAAAATAATAATAATCAGTGTATCCCAACAGAGGCGGACTATAACATTGGAAAAATAATGAATTAAAAGTGAATCCTTGCTTTTTATTGATTATGAAAATGAACAGGCACCTATAACATGGAACTTGCACATCCCAAAAAAACAAACATAAATAACACATCCCCATTAGTGTTGATCACTCACTACAAGCAGGGGCGGCCTTCCCTACAGGCGGGTTAGGCGGCCGCCTAGAGCGCCATCTAGAGGGGGAGCGCAAAATAATGCGCCCGAAAAAAAAAAAAAAAAAAACACAATTATATTTTTTTTCCCTCCTGGCGCATATTTTTGCGCCCCTTCTATATCTCCAACCAATATTTTGACATTAAAAAAAATAAATCTAACATTAGGGTAAAATGAGCCAAAAATCGAAAACGGAAGGGGAACCTACCTCCTTGGTTTCGTCAGAACATGCTAGTACTATAAGGCGTTTGGTTAGAGTGTTTTCAAGAATCGAGAATCAAGAACGAAATCAAGAAAATGAAGAGGCAAAAGCCATCCGGGGCGCAATTTTTTCCTCCGTGGATTTTATTCTTGAATTAATGTTTGTTCATCGTTGCGATCGTTGTTGTGTTTATGTGAAAGAAATGCAGTTACAGGGCAAAACAGTTTTTCAAGGTTGCAATTCAGTTTTCGTGGGGAATGAACGAACAATTTTATTTATTTTTTTTGCGGAGGGGGGGGGCGGCGCGCCAGGAGTGAAGCTCGCCTAGAGCGCCAAATGTGCTGGGGCCGCCCCTGACTACAAGCAGCAAGCTAAGAATCCAAACTACAGTGAAATGGGTGTATGTGTGTGTGTGTGGGGGGGAGGGGATAGAAGAGGGGTACTGGATTATTTGGTGGTGGAAATGACCCTTGTCAATGGACCCTTGTCAACTTTCTAACAAAAATGTAATCTCCATGGATCTATACTGCTCATTAAACAGAAACTTGTTGCATCCCTGCCCCTCTAATGCCACTGTGACTGTATTTACAATCATTTCATCCCCGTCGCCATTTCTCACGGCACACCCTAAACCGCATTGAGAGCACTACTAATGAAGCTAATACAAAACAAGTCATTGGTTAAATAGAAATCTAGGTTATCAATATAGTTTTTAGGATAGCATCATGGTCATCCCCTCTTTACCGTTTTTCTATTATCACATTCACTCAAGATGCATTGAAGATTCAATTGAACTAGACCCAGGAAAGATAATAGTAGTTAAAACAAAACAACTCAAGATGAAACAGTTCAAGTATTCCCCGATGAAGGACTATAAAGGAATGGAGTGACTTCAGTTTGAATGAAAGAGCCGTATTCACACCTTGTTCATTGAAACAAGCTCAACAAATTATGAGGCTCATACCTTGAGCTCATTTGAGTCTCGGCTTTCATGTGGCAGATCATTTGTGCAGATAGCATAGATCGGATTGGCAATTTCCAGGCCACTTATTGACTAAAAAATTTCCAAAAAACATCATCCAAAAACCGTCCGGAAACGTAAATTGCCAGAAAAACGATTATCCAAATACATGTACTTCTGCAATGGCAAATACACAAATACACACCTGAAGGCAACCTAATTATTAACTTTGACGTTATGTGGTAAATATCATGAATAATATATCTCTCACAAACATGGAGGAGGGAGGGAGGGAGTATGGTTTGGGGGCTGCTTTACTGCATAAATGTCTCTTGATCGAAATTGTGTATGTGGTGAAAAAATATATCCGATAGTTAAAAAAAGAACGTTGTTCTGTTGTTCTGCTGCTCTGTATCTACAGCAGTGCTGTACCACATCCTGTGGGTAGCCAGACTTGTGCGTGTGTGCATGTGTGTGAGTAAGGAGCAGAAGGACAGAAGATTAATAAAAATGTAATGAAAGCAGAAATAAAGCATGAAGGAACGTTATACCGTTCATTGTGGTCAAAAAAGACGATTATATGACAGGCCCAGGTGTTCCGAGGCTTCTGTTCTTTCTGTTGCTAATGATGCTATAAAGAGGAAGGAAGTCTTTCAATGATGTTCAGTTTCTGTTGGGCTCACTGCATGAACTGGCACCACAGGGTAAAGGTTAGACCAGCTTCCTTCTCCAGAAACTTTTCACATTTATTTATATTGTTAACAAATCTAATAGTTCTCATAGTTTTCCTTGTTTTCACTTTTTAATTGAGTTTATGACCTGCATGTGTTTTATTATCTCCCCAGAACAACAGAGTGAGAGAGGAGAGGACAAACCATGACTTTAAGATCAGCAGCAAGAGGATTTATAGCTTTCCTTCTATCAGTACCAGGTTGGTTCATTTACATTAGGAACATTTAGTTGAACTGTTTCAATAACATGACAAGCAAGCACCTGGAACCGTGAGAGGGTGAAACCACAGCATGAAGATAGAATAAAAGTCAATAGAACTTTAAAGTATCTCCCTCTAAAAAGCTGTATTTGGTTAAACAGACCACTAGAATAGAGAGTGGTCCACTTTATATTGTTCAGCTGTGGTTCATTAGTCATTGGAAAATACCAGTTCAGTTGTTTACAGCCTCGTGTGGTGAATGTACTGTACTGTTTTTAGATCACAATACACGTATTTCATATTGGAATGAATATATATTTGCATTTGAGATGTGTTGGCCGTTTCGGAGTTGATCGGCAAACCTGAACTAACATCAAAGGGTTAGTTTAGTTACTTTTTGAAAAAAGATGAAAGTCAAGAGCCTCAGTTTTTCCTTGTTTATTCTATAAATGATGATTTAGACATGACATATCAATCTTCTGCTGCAATGTTGGAATTATTGTTCAGTGTAACGGTATACACTGCATGCTATCTCCTGTCCTCTCTCCTATCTCCTGCTTTCCTCTCCTTTCCTTCTCTCATCTTCTTGTCTCCTTTCGTTATCTTGTCTGCTCTCCTCTATTTGTCTCCTCTCCTCCTCCTTGACTCCACTCTCTTCCTCTCCTTACCTGACTCCTCACCACTAATCCCACTTCCTCTCCCTGTCTCCAATCCTTTCCTTGTCTCCTCTCCTCTCCCCCTCTACTCTACGTTCCTTGTCTCTGCATCTAATTAATTACAAAGAGTGCAGTCAAAAAAACAGCCTAGTAGCCTACACTACCAGAATTCATTAACTATTAGTGTTTGTTGTTCAGTTAGTGTAGTGTACATTTCTGTTTTTCCGGGGGGGTTGTACTTGATACCCCCCCTGGCTACGCCACTGGTTTCACATGATGTTCTGGAACATTCCTCTCACAGCTCAGCAGTCAGCATTTATCTGTAGTTTCCATCTCCACCCACCATGCCTCCATCTCTTTATGTATCTTCTGCTCTGTTCATCAGGTGAACCTCTGTGTCTTGTTAATTCTCAATGAGATGCATTTGTTTTTTCACAGCGCTTCAGGGTATTGATCAATGGACGGTTACTTACTCATCTAGTAACGTCTGCGCTTTAAGAAAATCAACTGTTGACATCAACTGCACTTATGAATACCCTGACAACGTTCTGTACCGCCCTACCAAAGTCTATACACTGTGGTTTACTAAAGGATCCAACGATCAGCCTGTTGACCTGCGAGGGGATGCAGACTATACAGGTCGTGTTGGATACAGCGGTGGAGAGGTCAGCTGTAATGGGTCCAGATGTCATGGAACATGTACCCTGAGAATCAAAGACCTGAGAGAGAGTGACTTTGCTGTCTACAAGTTTAGGTTCACAACAAACCAACCACGTGGGGAATATACTGTTGACCCTGGAGTGACATTATTTGTATCAGGTAAACTATGATGACTGTGTGCGTGTGTGTTATTGTTTGGGTTCTAGAAGGTTTGTGTTATCCTAATTATTTAGAATAATTGTGATTAATTTGATCTAACTCCCAGATCTCCAGGTGAAGGTGTCCTTTCCTGACCCTACCGATCCTACCAGGGGAGAGCTGGAATGTCACAGTAGGTGTGGTCTAGCTGGGAACCATCTCTACACCTGGTTCAGGAATGGAGAGAATGTAGGACAGAGAGTGAACTCCTGGGTCCAACCTCAGTCTGGAGGCAGCTATTCATGTGCTGTTGAAGGACACAATCTCAGCTCTCCTTTAGTGTGTAAGTCTACTCCACAGTATGCTGACATGATACCAGATGTAATGGACCTTTTAGGGAAAATAACATAATGTATACTATGAATGGACCAAACTGCTGGTGTTTTATATAATTAATAAAATGTAACTGTTAACAGACGCTCCAAAGACCCCCTCAGTGACCGTGAGTCCCTCTGGTGAAATAGAGGAGGGCAGTTCAGTGACTCTGAGCTGCAGCAGTGATGCCAACCCAGCAGCTAAGTACACCTGGTTCAGGGAACATGAAGACTCAGTGAGAGAATCAGGACAGAACTACACCATTACTAATATCACATCTGAGCATGAAGGAAACTATTACTGCCAAGCTCATAATGCATTCGGACGTCAAAATTCCTCATTTTTATTCATTAAGGGTAATAGTTCATTTCAAATAAATACACACCTTTCACACAGTCACAGACACACGGTTAAACATTGACCTGCAGTTGTCAGTGTTTTAAATCGTATTACTATGTTTCAGTGACATCATCATCACTGACAGCAATGGTAGCTGTATCAACCATTGTTATGTTATTGGCCACCATTCTCCTCCTCGTCTTCCTCTGGATGAGGTGAGATATTCTCTATCTTTCTCGTTTTCCATTCCTTCATACCTCCTGTTGCTTCTTCATCTCTATGTTCTCTTCTCCAGAAGAAAGAGGGCCTTCAGAAAGGCATGTGGACAGGGAGGAAGGCCAGATACCGTGGAGGAGGTGAGACACAGGAAGCCATTTATTACTAACCCATCCTTTACTAAGACACACAATGGAAATACCCTGAGACCACGACACAAGACCACACAGGATATTATCTATAGTTGTTTCGTTATAGAGTCTGTTATAGACCTCCCAAACAGAAGGAGTGTTCTTAAGTGTTCTATTAAAATTTGGTACTGATTGCTGCAGTCATAATGAATTTTTGCACGAAGACTGTACCTTACTTGGCGATCCTAATGTTCTTACAGAAAGCTAGTGTATCTTACCAGGGGATTTACATACAAATGTGAAAACACCAACAAGCTCGCTGGTAGTTGTCCTTAGGATGTTCATTCCGTTTTTTGGGTTAAACAACTGATCGGGGAGCCAAGACGGTTGTGTACAGATAGAACATAATTTCTAGATGATATGATGTATTGGAAAGAGACTAAATGTGTAAGTCAGGTGATTTCATCTGTAGCATTAGTGATCATTTGTTAATTTCTTGCATCGTTAAAATCCTGAAAGTGCTGCTGGAACAGGAAAACATCTGCATGAAGTTCCATGAAAAGGGTCCCAAAAGATTGATTAATTCACACATTATGGTAGTAGAATTGGTCAGGTATACTAAATTGTGACAGTGTCGATTGGCTAGTTTTAATGAACATTTGTACCCATGCCTGAAAAATAAATACTACAAGGATTATGGTTTCATAGCCAACAGAAAAATTGAGATTTGAGGACCAAAAAGCGATGGAAAGGGTTGGAGCAGATAAAGATAAAATAGACAAATGTCAGTTAAAACATTGATGGCCTTCAGTATCAAATAACAAAGGTGGCTCAACACTTTCTCCACTGCTGTGGTTTTCCCTTTGTTTCAGAGTTGCACATTAGCTCTGAATATAAACACTATCATTGAGAGTTTCTACCATGACAGAAGAGAGAGCTTTGAGCTGGGTGAAACAGCTGATAATGAAGTGGCCAGCTTGTTGCGCTCCATGAGCCTAAACAAGGCCACTGTCATTGGATGGACTTCCTGCTAGGCGGATTGGGACTGAAATCAAAGCTCAAAGAAATTCCAACTAGAATGGTCCTGTTAGATCTACAGAAGGCTTTTGATACAGTAGATCACAGCACTTGTGGATTCCCTTAAATTGATTGAAACATCAATATAGTGGTTTAATCCTTGTGGGATCCCCAGGGGTCTATTCCTGGCCGTTTTATATGATGTGACATACTTTCAGCAGTAATCTCCCGGATGTTTTACGATTTGTAACCTGAAATAAAACCAAACCACACCAGTGCCCCATGATCATCAGTATTGTTTGTATGCTTTCTCTGCGGCAGTGTTGCCATGGCACCTGACACTATGTTATGGTGGGGTCACCTTGGAATACAAACTTCAGTTTGATTCATTATCAGTCTGGGATTTAAGAAAGACTAATTGACAAGGTGAAGTTTGCTTAAAGAGTGAGAACTAGGGTGAGATCTAAAGACAAACTGGGATCAGGTGAAACATCCGCCAGTGAGTAGAATGAAAAGATTGGTGAATGGTAATAATAATTCCTAATTTTGTTTTAAAGAAGCAAATTAATATGTTGTTATTAAACGGTTTTAGGAGCTCAACAGATAGAGGAAACCTTGCAGGAAGCACTTCAAGTGAGGCCTACAGCAGCCTGCATGGTGGGACCGCTAGTCACCACCAAGGGTCTCTAGATGAACCAGAAACACTTGGCCTTCAGGACTGTGTTCAGGAAGTGTAAAGTGTTTCCTAAACGTTCTCTTCTGTCCTTACTCCCCGATAGCCACATCCTGTTCCTGTGTATGAAAACGCCTCAGCTCTGACCAATCAAATGGTTCCTACAGCACTCAGAGAACCAACTGAAGAGCATGATGACCTTCACTATGCCAGCATCCACCCCTCTCGCTCAAAGAACCAGGAAGTTCCTCGCTGGTTGCCTGGCTCTCGTGTCCAATCAGACCAGACAGATGCATTATTTTACTCTGTGGTCAACGTTAAGAGACCCAACGCTGTCCCTGGGTAAGCTTCTCTCTGTATTTCTAAATTGGAAATAGAATCTATGTTTTTGGAATTTATCAACCCAACGGATCCGTTTCACAGGGTGACTGAAGTTCTGTCTTCTTTTCAGAGAAAGAGAGAAGACAGAGGCGACAGAAACCTCAGTGTTGTACAGCACTGTCAAAAATAACCCAGAAATTGAAGTTGCTGCAGCAGGATTTAAATAGTGAGTCTAGGTAGAGTGTCTCATCTGTTTAGTTGAACAGGACAATACGCTGTTTGCATATCATATGGCGCTTAATTACCTGGACTGATACCTGATCTGATGTCTGTTGAGTTTATTTTACTTAATTACTTGATTTTGTATGTTCCACTTGTGATGCCCCCACATCTTATCCAGGGCCTCTTGCTCTGGTGGATGAAGCTCCGCTTCATTGCTACCACCTGTTGGTTACCAGGATGTACTGCACCTGTGAGGAGAGGTCTTAAGGGACAATTCCTGTCTGCGTTCGTTAGCTAACCATCCTTGCCATCTCCTGGCTGCACTGAAACATTATTGTATTTTACGGATTTCCCCTGTTCATTATCTTTTTACTTGTTAATAAAACAGAAATGTTCACCAACCCTTCCAAACAATACCTTGATCAACTGAATCTGAGTAATTGCTATTGCTTGGAGCATGTTTCTAAAGTTATTGCTCTTTTAATGTTCAAGATCAAAGTTATTAATGCTCCGGATTTTTATTAAATTGTGACCATGGGCAAATGCAAAGGTTGTGGAAGAAGGACAGCCATTGTTACAATAATATACATGTACTATTTGGTACTTTTGCAAAACAACAAATACATCTATCAGAAATCAGAAAAAATATTTAATTCAACATAAAAATATAAACAATGTGGGCCGAGCCACATTGTGATTATTCATGATGAAACTACTCCCTTCGTTCCATTATGAGCCCATCCACGCTTGCGCCAAATGTCAAAAGTTGAATTTCAAATAAATATTGAATATGAAACTAACTTTACCTCAGCAGTAACATGAGGTCGCGAAACTTTGACAGGATCCAAGGTCTTTGATGCCTCTGTTGAAATCGATGGTGGTTGAAGTTGTAATAGTTGTAAACATGAGCTTTATTGTCGACGGCAGTGTACAATGAAAAAATCGCAATCTGCTCCTGAAAAAAATCGCAATTTTTCTAATAATGATTAATGTGACCCATTCAATAGGTGCGTTAAGCAAGACAGTATAAATTTGTTGTTAGATGATTAATTCATACAGATATCCTTATTGTATCCACTAGATGGCAACTCCATAAACAAAAAAGGAGTAGCTCCGCAATTAATTATTTACATGAATCAAATGTCGTATGATGTAAAATAGCAGGAGAATATGTCGGGCAGCATCATAAAGACAGGGGGAGCATGTTAAGTCAAATATTTGCTGACCGACCTTGAAAGTATTGGCTTACAAAAGCAAAATAAGTTATCCACGGTGGCACATTGCAATCACAACACCAAAAAAAAAATCGGGTTATCTTGTAATGATGACATAAAGATCTCATAATTATGAGATAATATCTCATAATTACGAGATGTTTGTGTCATAATTACGAGATCTTTATCTTTCTCCTAATTACGCATTATTTATTTCATAATTACAAGATATTTATTTCACAACTACAAGATAATTATCTCTTAATTACGACATCAGAATCTCATAGCCTAGTCCTCCACCACTTGTTCAGTAAAGATTGAAAGAATACGCTGGTTGCATATCATATGGCGCTTAATTACCTGGACTGATACCTAATCTGATGTCTGTTGAGTAAAATAAAAATTCCTTAAAATTAAGTAGAGATGTATTTTTTAAGGTTGTAGCAAAACCATACAGAGGTCATGCCTATATGGAACAAGTTGTGGGGCTCAATAATGGCGACGCTATTGAAATTTGACCATTGTGGTCGTTTTCCGCTTTGCACTTTGCAGACGGTCCCTAAGCCCGAGGCTGAAAGCCGACAGCTCATAGATGCCAATGCAATGCACCGTTCGCTAAAGACGGCTCGTTTGGATGAAAACAAGGTAATTATGACATTAATATCTCGTAATTATGAGATATTTTTTCCTAATTATGAGATCTCTATGTCATAATTACGAGATAACCTGATCTTTTGTGATGTGAATGCAATGCGCCACCGTAGTTATCACAGTGGTACATAGAAATACAATAATTTTGCATTCCTCAACATTGCACAAAAAAATAATTTTCGTAGGCTACACAAATGAAACACAAAATCAGCTGAAAATAATACATCTTGGTATTTGTTCAGATTGTAGGATCAAGAGCTTTCACAACCTTAACAACATTTCAAAGGTAGTTCAGTCAAACTATCTTGGAGTTGTTGGAGTTAAGCGGCAATGTTCTCCCTCCAAAAAGCTAATAAGCTTTTTGGAGGGAGAATAAGCCAAATAAGCTTTACATTCTTCTATAGGCTTGAATCTAAACACCTTACACTTTCGGAGTGGACGAGGCTTCCTGTGTATTGGACACTCAAGGTCTGGTTCACCTATTCTCTTCTCCGCAGAGCTGGTGTCGCTGTCATTAGGTTTGGGTGTGACTCCTGTCTTGTGCACACTTAGGTTGAATCCCATTACTTGTCTCGCTTCAAAATCTCATCCCTAACCCTCGCTGTTGCGCGTTCACGCGCCGTGGAGCCATGTCCCAATACAGTTTAAAGGTAACTTAAGGGGTAAGGGGGAGGGCTAACATCCCCTCAAAATTGAGATTTTCGATGGGCACCCTCAAAGCGCCTCAGTTCTGACTTGCTCCCACAATACCTTGCGAGAAAACGGAAAATCAAGAAATATCCTAGACAAGATGGAGGGCGAAAAGATGCGACAGGATTGGAAAAACACAAATGTAAGTGTTTTCTCTGTAATTAACTATTAATAATTTTATTGATTATACTCTGCAGCCCGGCCGCGGGCTTCGAAGCCCGGCCGCGGACTCTCGGAAGATCGCGAAAGTCCGATCACGGGCTCTGCAGCCCGGCCGTCGGACTTTCGCGGGCCGCCCGACCCCGGTTCTCGGCCGGGCTGCAAGACCGGGCTGGATATCATGTCGTATGATATCCAGATCTTCCATGTTCTAGTGACTACAGGTTAAAAATAAGCTTTATACTAATATATTATATTATATTAGTAACATTCTATAAGTAATATTATATATACTAATATATTATATTATATTAGTGATATTACATGGTTAATCAATGTAATTTTTGGCAGTACTATATTGTGTACATAGCTATTATATATTGTACGTAACATATGGCCATATCACCCAGTTCTGGCATATAATTCCTATTTCCTTCTTATTCGTTTTCTTTCAGGACATCGTTGAGTCCACTGCCACCAGCCCCCCCCACCTCTCCCTCATGCTCCTCCACCCCAGGCACCTCTTCCACCACCCCAGACACCCCTTCCAAGAGGAGAGTGCCAGGGAGCAGGCGAGGCATGAGGAGAGCGAGGCAAAGTTGGCGGAATGGTGGAGAAGATGTGATTCTCCACCATTCTCTCAAAAGCTGAGAGAGTGTGTGTGTATTTTTAGGTGTGCGTGTGTGTGTATTTTTAGATGTGTGGTTCAGAGTTTCTTATTTAAATAAAGTGTTTCTTCTAAAGTGTTCTTGTTCTTAACCGATTATTATCTAAGGGTGCACTCACACTAGGCCATCTGGCCGTGGCTGTTTTAGCACCTAACCGTGCTCAAATCTGCCAGTGTGAGTGTGGCCAGTCTGGCCAGGCCGGGCCAATTTGGCCACTTGGGAGAGGTGTGCTGCTACGGCACGGGCCGCTACGGTACAGATGCTAATGAGCCGACACGACACTATTTGCATACAAGGTACAACGGTAGGTTAGATGTTTACAACCAGTAACAAATCGCAAGGCACAATGATACAGTGGCTAGCAACCACAAACATTGGGCAGAAGCATTCATATACACCAAGTCACCATAATCTACCAGAGGCAAAAAGGTTGCGGACACAAGGTATTTCCTAGTTCTGAAGGAAAAGCAGTGTATCTTATTTAAATAAATTGTTTATTCTAAAGTGTTCTTGTTCTTAACCGATTATTATCTAAGGGTGCACAAGGTACATACACATATGATATGTAGACATTTCATATGTGTAAGAAATGTCTACATAAGCAAAATGTGACTTGACCTGATAGTATCCTCATTGTAAGAGACTTTTCCTGGTTTTCAGTTATGTTGTAATGTCTGTGTTGACCACTGAGTGGTATTGCCGTATTGCGGGTACAGGTGTAAAGGGGACGTCATTTGGGGTACCTCTGTTGTTTGACCCCGGAAGGGCATACGGTTTTTGACCGCAAGAAATACAAAGTTGTTGTTATGTCACTGAGGATCTATGAATGTATTCCGTATTCCCATGCAATTGGTGTCATGGTGAGGAAATAAACGGGTTGTAAACCAGAGACGATCGCACGGATCAATCATTGCTTCACGTAGCTGCATGGTAGGCTACTGGAAACATCAACACAGCGCGTCAACCAGGTCACCCGGGAGTCAAACCACACGGAGCACACCCATTGGATGTGGCTTGTATACTCATCATAAGGCCCTGATGCTCGACCATCGTTACACTAACTACATTTATTTGTTTTTAACTCCCTAACGGGAAACAGCACAAGTTTAGTTTTCTGTATCTGCAATTGTTGCAGACGGAACTGAACAACATCCAATGCAGACTGTAAAAGGTCATAGGGCCTGTACAACAGACGACGAGCAACAATAAATAATAGTGTAGTCAGCATTAAATGGGGACATAGCATTTGATAATTTTCGCATAGGTCTCTGACATAAACGGAAAACAATATAAGTGCTAACACAACCTTGTGGCACCCCCTTTGATATCGTCAAAATAGAGGAGGTGGTGCTCGTCATCTGAACACATTGCATTCTAGCAGACAAATAGTGGGCTAACCAAGAGGCTGCTTTCTCCAATGTGGTGGACCATATGGACCAAGATACAGTGATAAACCGTTTTGACCGCTTTCGACCAATCAATAAAAACTGCTGCATATTATTTTATTTATTTTTTGACATAATTTTTTCTTAATTATGTCATTTTTATCTTTAAAGGCAGCAGTAACAGTGCTATATTGTTTCTTAACACCATATTGGTATTTGGATAAAATGCACATTTTCATCCAAATTTGTACCTAGAAATTGCTTTATTGATTTCCAGAACGCTTTTCAAAAACTTTTGCTTCCATACACATTCTGGAGATCGGCCGGGGTTTGAGGGCCTTTATTGTTTAAGGTGGCCTGGACTGTATTTTGTATGGTGTCCTGTATTGTGTAAGGTGTCCTGCACTGACCTATTTTGAGTAAGGTTGTCTGTCATGGCCTGTATTGTGTGAGGTGTCCTGTGCTGTTCTGTATTGTGTAAGGTGTCCTGTGCTGTTCTGTATTGTGTAAGGTGTCCTGTGCTGTTCTGTATTGTGTAAGGTGTCCTGTGCTGTTCTGTATTGTGTAAGGTGTTCTGTGCTGTTCTGTATTGTGTAAGGTGTCCTGTGCTGTTCTGTATTGTGTAAGGTGTCCTGTGCTGTTCTGTATTGCGTAAGGTGTTCTGTGCTTTTCTGTATTGCGTAAGGTGTCCTGTGCTGTTCTGTATTGTGTAAGGTGTCCTGTGCTGTTCTGTATTGTGTAAGGTGTCCTGTGCTGTTCTGTATTGCGTAAGGTGTCCTGTGCTGTTCTGTATTGCGTAAGGTGTCTTGTGCTGTTCTGTATTGCGTAAGGTGTCCTGTACTGTTCTGTATTGTGTCAGGTGTCCTGTGCTGTTCTGTATTGTGTAAGGTGTCCTGTGCTGTTCTGTATTGTGTCAGGTGTTCTGTACTGTTCTGTATTGTGTAAGGTGTCCTGTGCTGTTCTGTATTGTGTAAGGTATTCTGTACTGTTCTGTATTGTGTAAGGTGTCCTGTGCTGTTCTGTATTGTGTAAGGTGTTCTGTACTGTTCTGTATTGTGTAAGGTGTCCTGTGCTGTTCTGTATTGTGTAAGGTGTTCTGTACTGTTCTGTATTGTGTAAGGTGTCCTGTGCTGTTCTGTATTGTGTAAGGTGTCCTGTGCTGTTCTGTATTGTGTCAGGTGTTCTGTACTGTTCTGTATTGTGTAAGGTGTCCTGTGCTGTTCTGTATTGTGTAAGGTGTTCTGTACTGTTCTGTATTGTGTAAGGTGTCCTGTGCTGTTCTGTATTGTGTAAGGTGTCCTGTGCTGTTCTGTATTGTGTAAGGTGTTCTGTACTGTTCTGTATTGTGTAAGGTGTTCTCTACTGTTCTGTATTGTGTAAGGTGTCCTGTGCTGTTCTGTATTGTGTAAGGTGTCCTGTGCTGTTCTGTATTGTGTAAGGTGTTCTGTACTGGTCTGTATTTTGGCGCCAGTAGGAATTTCCGTTTTGGGAAAAGCAACATATAGTTTAATCAAACCAGGGTCGATTTGTGAGTCCTCTTTTTGCATCTATTGTGGTAAACTACAATCATACCTATAATTATCCTATCTGTCATATGTCCCTATCGTTTATAGTGGTAATCTACCATCATACACCTATAATTATCACCATCTGTTATATGTGTTGATCATTCAGAGAGGTAAACTACCATCATAGAATGTGATATATGAGTAAATATATATATGAGAAAATGTTTCTGGGACTACGGTAACTGAAACATAATCCTTTCCTGCAGTCAGCACCATATTGACATTGTATCTTTCTGTCATCTTCAACAGCTCTCTTGAAGTTATCTTGAAGGGACGATGCTACTAGTCCTAAATATAACTACAATTCAACCACATTCCTCCTATTCTCTAACTCCTAAAGCCAGTTAAGATTAGTTTAGATACCACCTCTAAACTCCCCTTCAAAATAGTTCTTATTAGCTCAGATAAATGGAAGATAAAGATCAGATAAGCTGTGTGGTTATACAAAATCAAGCCCTTTAAAAGTTTGGTTTTCATTTGAAAGTTAGAGCTTCCCTTTATTTATAAAATATCTGGAAAAGTCAGTGAATACACAAACGTCTCCTTTTAATATGTGAAAAAAGGGGAGTTAATAATTCAATTTTATACTGAAATTACTCATACTGTACTACCATAAAACAGTCTATCTAATTACTTTAGAATACTTTTGTGATTTAAAGCACATTGTGTTGCCTATGTGTATGAAATGTCTACATAAGCAAAATGTGACTTGACCTGATAGTATCCTCATTGTAAGAGACTTTTCCTGTTTTTCAGTTATGTTGTAATGTCTGTGTTGACCACTGAGTGGTGTTGCCGTATTGCGGGTACAGGTGTAAAGGGGACGTCATTTGGGGTACCTCTGTTGTTTGACCCCGGAAGGGCATACGGTTTTTGACCGCAAGAAATACAAAGTTGTTGTTATGTCACTGAGGATCTATGAATGTATTCCGTATTCCCATGCAATTGGTGTCATGGTGAGGAAATAAACGGGTTGTAAACAAGAGACGATCGCACGGATCAATCATTGCTTCACGTAGCTGCATAGTAGGCTACTGGAAACATCAACACAGCGCGTCAACCAGGTCACCCGGGAGTCAAACCACACGGAGCACACCCATTGGATGTGGCTCGTATACTCATCATAAGGCAATCATTAGGTTATTGCACCATCTCATATAGTGTGTAAATAAGCAATCTCTCTCTGACCTTTAGCATGGGAGATGGGTGTGTGGGTGGGTGTGCCTGTGTGTGGGTGTGTGTGCGCTTGTGTGTGAGGTTTCACTTCCCATCCTAATTTAAAGTCAGAGTCAGGCCCTGTGACCATGTCATCAGGCACAGGGCCAATTGATCAGGATGAGAGCCACAGTTGATCTGAAGTGGTTTTGGCTAACTTGAATCAACTAATCCCTGGGGTTGAGAATTTAAATTGAAGACTCTAATTTATTTATTTTAATGTTGTATATCCCTTGGGTCACGTTCCCGGGCACTGTCGGTGGCCGTGGCTATGACCGTGGTGTGGCCATGATGTGGCTGTGACCGTGGCAAGGGTTTGGCTGTGACCGTGCAGTTGGCTGCGACCGTGGCCGTGAGGTGGCCGTGGCTGGGTGTGGGAATGGGCGGTGAATAGGACGTGGCCGTGACCGTGGCCGTTTCGTGGCCATGACCGTGGTGTGGCCGTGGTTCTGACAGTCATAGCCAGTGAGCCATGCCTGTGATACTGTCTATAACACTAATTGGCGATCATCTGTCTAAAACACCAATTGGGATGCAAAAAACACCAACATATTCTTTATTTTGCTGACCACATGTTTTTTATCTCGACGAAAGCCTCTTAAGGAATGTCCCTCTGCTGCTTTCTCGTAGATCGCATCATCTTTCCCCGTCTTCCTTAATTGTGACTGTTTGGCTTTCATTTCAAAGTCAGAGCTTCCCTTTATTCAAGAAATAACTTGAAATGTCGGTGAATATGCACAAACTTCTAAAAACCAATTTCCGTTTAATATGTGACAAAAAGGTGAGGTGGCAATAATTAAATGTTATACTGAAATTACCCATTACCCATTCTGTACTACCAAAAAAAAAATTGGCTTTCTTATGACTTCTGTGATCTGTTTTAAAGCACATTGTGTTGCCTATGTGTATGAAACGTCTGCATAAGCAAAATGTGACTTGACCTCATCATAAGGCAATCATTAAGTAATTGCACCATTGGATATATAAAGTGTGTAAGTCAGCAATAATAATAATAATTAATTTTATTTGAGGGCGCCTTTCAAAGCACCCAAGGTCACCTTACAGGGCAGTTTAAAAACAGAAAACATAATCAACAATCATAAAAAACACAAGAACAAGATACATTGAACAATTTACATAAGTGGGGAGCAATATCTCTCTACCCAATAGGGTGGGAGTTTGGGTGTGTGGGTGTGTGTGCCTATGTGCATGTGTGTGTCCTTGTGTGTGAGATTTAAGTAATTTCCCATCCAAATTGAAAATCCGAGGCAGGCCCTGTGCCCATGTGATCAGGCACAGGGCCTATTGATCAGGATGAGAGCCACAGTTGATCTGAAGTGGTTTTGCCTAACTGGAACCATCTAATCCTGTGGTAGAAATTAACAAAATTCTATCACTTCAACTAACTGAGAGAGCATGAGGAATCGAGGAGTCCGGAGCAAGTATGACACAAGACTTTATCGCTGATCAAGCAACAACAAAGCTGAGTAGTTTGCAAAGCACTGCCGGTCAAAAGACCCCTGCCTCTTTTTATGCTCACAAACGAAGCTGTTTCCCATACGATAGGTCCGCCCACGGCCGGTCAGTCATCCAGTCCTTTAAGCGTGTGGTCAACATCAGCTAATCTAAACACTAGGTTGAGGTCAGCACTCGCTGACCCCAGACTCTCTGGCGCAGTGTCAAGCCTTTGCTACGAATCCAGAGGTGTTTTAGATGCTTTCTACTATTAATGTATCAATATGATATATAGGCCTAATAATAATCATAGTTTGCCATAAAATGTAACCGTTAATTTCTTCCATAATCCCTGGTGTTGAGAATTTAAATTTAATTTATTTATTTGAATGTTGTATATCCCTTGGGTCACGCTTGGGTGTCTGATACCGCAATGCTGTCTAATTGCATTTACATGAAAAGGAAATCCCCATTATGTGTAGGCCCGGGTAACCCTATAACACCAGTTGGAGATACTCTGTTTATAACACCAGTTAGATATACTCTGTCTATAACACAAGTGGGAGATACTGTCTATAACACCATTTTACTACACTTAAAATGATAAACGGACATTGTTTTTGATGGAATTTATTACATAACTTGTATGTTCAATCTTTACATAAAGTCCTTCAATCATTTTTACCACTGCTCTCATGCATTGGGTATATTTTTTCAAATGGTATAAGTAAAGAATAGGAAATGAATTATACTCATATTATAACATATCTATGGAATTTGTCTCCAATGCAATCTTCATTTCATAGAGGTTTTGATCTCTGGTTGTCAATTTATTTTAACAGAATTTGCTGCTTGCAAACCCAGTGCCTTTCCAAGGAACAAGGGAGATCATTCCAGGTTTTTGACTCTGGCATCAACTCTGCGCAGTCTTCATTCCAATCATTGTTGGGTTCACCAGGATTCCATAAACTGTTTGGAGAAAAGCAAAGATTCTTAATTATATCCTTCATCACTAGGCATCTGGCCGAGATTTTGTCCCCAAAATTGTACAACTCCAAAACTATAAGGGCCAAGAGGTTAATTTACTTCTTACCTATAGTGGGCACGCAAACCTCTGATGAATATCTCTATATATATATATATATTCATATATATATACATACTGTATATTGCTCATTGTACTTCATGCAGGAAAAACCTCAGTTACCTCAGGTTCATGGGTGATCCATCTACCCACTTCCACTCCGATTCGGATTCCATGTCATGCAGACCAATCCAGACGGACCTAACCCAACCGAAAATGTTGATGAAATTCTGGAAGAAAGAAGGAGGTTCTTTATAAAGACAACAGTCAAAGCTTAACACCCAGGGTCCACAGCTGATCGGCCTACAAAATGGGTTCAGTTCCTCTTGTTAAATGTATAATATATTTGTACTCTGTTTATTGTCATAAATTGTCACAAATTCCTGTCACACAATATTTGGATTATAGATATATATGCGGTCTTTAGGATTTAGGAGTAGGATTTAGTAAGTATCTGGCTGTGAGGTTGTAGATTGCAACCAACTGAATCCCCTTCCCCATTTCCTATGATGTATCAGAAGCTATGCTGACTGTATGCTAAATAAAATCATGTTTTCAGAATTTATTTAGTGCAAAACTTGTCACACAGTTACTTCCTTCCTCTCTCCTTCCTTCCATCCTGACCTGTTCCTCCTCGCTGTGGATGATGACCAGATCAGCTTCTTTGTCCTGGCAGTCCTTCCGGCTGGCCATCCAAGATTTATTTTCAGCAGACAGAAAGTAGCAACTGCCACCATGAGGCTGCCATCCCACCAAACAACCTCCTAATAATAAACAAATAACCTCTAATTACATCCATGAGTATCATTACAGTACTTGGAATCTCAAGCAGTTACTTATATTAGCTATCTTTGTCATTTTTTGTGTTCTGTTTTATAATATTGTTTAAATTCTAAATTCCAGGTTAAGTTAAAGTTAAATCCTGTATTTGGGTGCTGTGTTGTCTTTTGGCTAGCAGAACACATTCATATTATTGTTAAAAAAAAACATGAGTTCGATTTTATCTTTATTTTTTTTTTATTTGCTTTCCGTTAAATGTTCTTAACTTTTAAGGAAATACTAACTGTATAGTGAGAATAAAAAGTATCAGACAAAATATGGACAGCATACTTTTAAATTAGTTACCAATTAGTTGTTCTTAATATAACTTCCTTCCTTACCCCCGTCACTCAACCTTGGAGCTCTTTCAGCTGGTCTCTCTCCAGGGTCACGTTGTTGTTAATGGTCTGCAACTGGTACATTTCCTCAGACAGGTTATTGTTGGAGGTTTGTAGGAGGTCTCTCTCTTGAGTCAGGTTATTGTTAATGGTCTGTAACTGGTTCATTTCCTTAGTCAGGTATTTGTTACTGGTCTGTAGGAGGTCTCTCTCTTGAGTCAGGTTATTGTTAATGGTCTGCAACTGGTACATTTCCTCAGACAGGTTATTGTTGGAGGTTTGTAGGAGGTCTCTCTCTTGAGTCAGGTTATTGTTAATGGTCTGTAACTGGTTCATTTCCTTAGTCAGGTATTTGTTACTGGTTCCGAGGAAGTCTTGCTCTTGGATCAGGTTGGTGCAAGTAATCCTTAGCTGGTCTTTCTCCTTAGTCACATTTTTATTCCTTGTCTGTTCACGTCTCAAATCAGTCAGGTTGCATATGGTCCCTAGCTGGACTTGCTCTCCAATCAGGTTACAGCTAGGGGTAGGTTGTTCCACTGCCGCATGGTTATCTGCCACACAGGACATTAGTCATATATGCAAACCATATCATCCAGTCTTTTTCTTTGCTTCATAAAGGCGACATCATAGCCTCGTAGTAAAGATAACTTTCTACTCACGTTGGCGGCTCTACGATGATGATCCCAGTCAGAAGTACAACACATAACACGCCAAGACAGACTGCAGCCGCTCTGAAGGGTCTCTCTTTTAACCACAGGAACTACAAATAAAGAATGGAACGTTTAGTCTTCAACTATGGGTCAAATCGACATACAGAAGATATCACAGTAGTTATGGATTTATTAGTCATAATATTAAATGGATGCAAGCTCTTTTTTTACCAGTCCGGTGACTTTCTTTGCCTGGATTATATGTCTTTAAGCTGTCATCCAATTCAAAGCCCATCATTGTAAAGCTCTGGAAAAAAGAGATCTTCTGTGAAATGATTTGCAATGATTAACCACATTCAATAATTCAACCTGCTTTTGAAAAGGGGTTTCATAAATGTAATACAAAAAGGATTTAACTTACCTGTATTAATTCCAAAGAGTTCAATATACTGAACAGCAGTGATCCATCCACTAAGACCTGGATAGAAGTGAGCACAGAAGAAATGATAGCAATTACAAATCCTTCTAGAAAGGGAAGTGATAGGCTTTAGCAAGTTAATCCTGCTCCTTAGATGAGGTGTTGAGGTCACCCCTACAGCCAATGAACTGTGAAAAAACGAAATGACGCTGTAGTGGAACGACCATATATGTCCAAGGCTAGCCCCACCAGAAGTCAAATAATCTCCGTCCATTTCCTTCGACAGAGAAACGCTTGAGTATGCGAATTTCAATGTTTTAAGGTCCAATACACATTACATTGGGCTGGTGGGGCTAGAGCCCCTCTTGCCCCTCTAGACGAACTCAGTCTTAAGAAGCAAGCCAGGGTCGACAAAAAATGAAATAAAGCGCCAAACTTATTATTTTACAGTACTTTCTGGGGAAATATCTTTTACTATATATATATATATATATATCTATATATATATAAAAATATATTATTATATTTTTTTATATATATTTTTCATTTTCATTTATTTATTTATTTTCTTGTGAGAGTAGGTGAGGCCGAGCCCCACTTAGGTCAAGCACAAAAAGGCAGCAGTGAAGCAAAAATTACTTAATCCATTTTAATCAATTTTTTCCTCACACAACTGAGAATATACAGACAGCACATGGCATAGAATCCGCCTTCTATTTCCCCCCCTGACACGCCTCCCTTATATCTGTTCATCAGATCACCCGAGATTGGGACCTACCAATCCTATGAAATATCGCGGGGGTGTTTAAATATATTTTTTACGTATTTTAAGCACATAAGCTGCCCCCACATAGCCATAGGAAGCAGGATCGAACACATAAGCTGCAATAACTACTCCAGCCACAGATGGCAGCACCTTTAGACAGGTGAGGAGGGCGGCAGCCATTAGTCACACCGGCCACGCCCACTTACATGGCCACGATGATGATGGAGGGCAGAGCTGATAGGCAGGACCCGCGGAGAGACTCGGGCCTAAGCCCGGGGCTCGAAGTAGCTCACGGTATTTCTATCACACGTAGTGTAGATACAATTCCCTCCCTTTTGCTCATAGTTACCATTGCCGAACTAGGCTATCTTTTAACAAATATAAAGCGAGTTTAAAGCGCCAAGGATGGGTAATACTTTCTTCAAATACGCGACCACAATCAACTAATACGCATCAAACTGGTTCCAAAACCCAAACGTACCTATAATACATTAAACTACATTCAGACCTCAGTTATTATTCTTGCATGGACACACGCCCACTTTACTGACAACAGTAACATGTTCGAATAAAGATAAATGATTTTGCGGAGAGACGCAACGGCCGTCACTCGCTGCACCCCCCTTCACCATTACAGCCGTCCCCAGCCGGTTCCGCGCGCTTCCTAGAAGCCGCATGGAACGCACAGCTGACAACGGCGGTGAGCAGTTGTCTTTTTTTCACCATCAATAAGCGAACACACGCCCACCATCGCATGATTCATCAAACCCAAATAATTGTGCAGACACTTGAATACTCTTGATTTATCTTGCATGCCAAGATAAATTGTCCCGGTGCGGCCCTCAATACGGACGCGTGAGGACGAGCCAATAGCCGCGTCCATCACAACCCTAATGACCAGTCGCCACTGTTGATAGGAGACTTGGATAATGTTAAGAATTTTCTCATTTCCTCATTCCTAATCGGGGCTGGACGAATAAATAAATAATAGAGCCCGACCGATATATCTGTTGGCCTATTATAAAATCACCTGATTTTTCCCTATTGGTGTATATGTTTGCCGATATGCGCCGATATGAAAGAAATAGGGTTATTCACACAGCAGAGCGCGCTCCCGATTCCATGGTTACATCCAACCTGGTATCACGCCAAAGCGTGAAGTAAACACATTCTCACTCCGAGCGCGTCGATCTTTGACAACGGTCAGTGACTTTGGCTTCAGCTTCTGACGCATGGGTGTTTTCAACTCGTTACAATGTAGGCCTAATCCCTCCACGGCAATGTATAAAGGTATGAGCATTCATCCCATTGGCTCACGGGAGACCCGATGGCTGCACATTAACGGCGATTTTACAGTGAAATCTGTGACATTACTCCACACAACTACACCAACGTGTCCTTGTTAATTACACAACATGTATGGGTTAAGGCTATGGACATCAGTTGTCCTGTTGTGCTTTGATTGATGAGAAAGCAATAATCTTTTTGATCAGTGTTGGGTAGCTGAGGTTGTTGCTATAGAGACCACGGTCCGTCCGCTTTGTTTGACAACTGACAGAGCAACCCTATCTCATTCAAAAATTACGTTTCCAAAGAACTATTCGGCATTCTCAATTACGTTTGTCTTGAAAACGTATTCTGTCCGTGATTACGTTTTATTGAAACATATCGCAAATACGATTCGTTCTCAGCTTATTTATGCCATTTAATTACCGTGTTACTATGCAGAATAAAGAATAAATTCATTGCATTATCATTCAACTTGAACATGGGTTTTTACGGTTATAGAGTGGCGGGGAGGTATGACGTATGTTGGCCAACCGGAAGATAGCGTCGCCCTGGGGTCCATTGACATAAGCCAACGGGTTTTTTCCATTGGATTTGGATGATTGCAGAAATTTGCATTTTGAAGCACCTCCTCAAAAACGGAAAATAAATAAATAAAAATAACCGGTGCTCCAAATAATGACATATAAACCAAGCATCCTCCTCCTGAGTGGTAGGGTGCATCTATTATTTTCAATGGGGCTGCGTCACGTCACTTGACTGCCATGGTTGCTATGGTGGTTGCTATCGACCTACGCGGCAACGGCACTTGCCGTCAATTTGTGTTGTTTTGTCGTAAACTAGGGTCCGCTGGTTTAAAAAATAGGACGATATTCAACGGTTTCCTTAAAAGGCACGTTGGATGTTTTTATTTTCTGCAGTTTAGGACTTCGTCTATCACCTATTTTTTTTTAAAGCAAAACACCAAGCTCACTGATTTAACGAGGCCAGGTTATTTGCAACAATTAATTAAATATGTCAAGTCAAGTCAACTTATTTCTATAGCACATTTAAAAACAACTGAGTGTGTGAGAGGTCATTCCTCCTCCTGAGTTTTGCTGCCTACTGTCCACAAGACCCCCCCCCCCCCCCCCGCCCCAGGTGTCCCAGTGGTGGTAGTATCATATATATGAAAGAGGGCATTTCAATTATACTACAATTATCAATTAGGAGGCCGATAGCCCTAAAGGAAGTGATGCAAGGTGATCTGAGTAAGCTATACCTTGGGGTCTCTTATATATCAAAGGGGGCCTCAAAGGACGCATACGCTTCTACCTGTGGCTCAGCCCTAAAGGAAATTACCCAGCAAGTGCTCCATCTCGTTGCACCTCACCAGCGGCTCGCTTTGCAAGATTTTGGCCTGAAGTTCTTCCCAGACCTACACCCTAGCCATCCAACACGCATATCTGAGAATCAGGCCTCTCTTTAATAATGACAAAAGTTATGATGAGGAAATACACATTAACTTTTTGTTATCCATAAGCGGCGTTGGTGCCGGCTCCTTTTGACCTTTTGATCCCAGACTTCAAAACGTGGCCGCAGGCCAGCTGTGATAGCACCCTTAAGCCACAAATGTACACTACCATCCCACAAAAAAGGGGGACTAGAAACTAACCTTTGTCTTATGTGCATTAACTCTACGTTGGATGGTCACGCCCCTTTTCCAGCCTTTTCGAGATAGCTCAACTGTTTTACACACATTTCCCGGGGTCCCGAGAACGACATATCCAAGATTTGGAGTTCCCTTAGAGAATTATTTTTTTACCCAAGGCACTGTTATTTGGATAAAGCCCCTCAGAAGTGTTGCCTGCAAGACCTTGTGGTTCAGTGAGTGAGGTAGAAAAACAGTTTTTGAGATAGGAAGGTCCTACCCGCCCTGAAATTTGAATACCTTATTCTAGGGCCAAACTGGGACCCCCGCACCGAAACTTGGCCCCGTCGGACCCCGAGGGCAGGAATTCTAGGGCCTAACTGGGATCCCCGCGCGAAACTTGACCCGAGGGCAGGCCCCCCCTTCCTGCCCTCGGGGTCCGACCGGGCCAAGTTTCGGTGCGGGGGTCCCAGGCACATACATCGAGGCACATAACATGTCCCTCAATGTTGTCCTTATCCGCTACCTGTGCATACCACATCAAACGTGCATATGACTATTCTATTAAGTAAAACCCAGTTTCATCTTAACCATCTTAACATATTTAAAGCTACACGAGTCCCTGACCGGTTCTTACTATTTCCAAAAACATTATAATTTTTATATTTATCTAGTTTTTCTCTGGTCAACATCAACTCGATACATTATTTCCATTCTCTAATCATGACTGACTTGAATTCTCAGCGTGTGAATCCGTGATGGCCCACTCTCCTGGAGACCCCCACGAGCCCCACCGTCACCTCCCCGTAACCCGCAGGTATGATCAGTCAGTCGACGTGTGGCTCGGAGGTCCTCGAGGAGAGCCGCGATCCCACTTCTGGCACCATGTTTGTGGTTGGAATTTTCTAAACTTCTTTCTAAACTGGGTAGAATAAAGAGTCATCCGAACTTATAACAATCATGGTCAAACGTTTGGGTAATAAGGGTACATTGAGTTTCAAAAAACAAAGCAAAAACTGAACCTAAAAAAAAACAAATTAGCCATAATGGGAATATCTGAACATCTATCACAAGTTAGTAATTGGTTGACACAAATGTAATTGTAATCAATTATAGTAAAGACAATTTCCATATTCAGTACCCCCTCGTATATTCCACTACTCTGAGTAGGGGAGTAACCTTCTTTATCTCGGTGGCCCTGACACACACAAGAAGACAGGCTCACACACACACACACACACAGAAATGGTTCGTTCCTCTTCCATTTTTTTTTTACTTTCCCACTGTGGATGACATGAATTATGGTATGGCGGGTATGGTCGGGTGGTCGCAGGTCACACATGGTGTTGGGGCGAATGTGCTGGTCGTGAGAGGTGGGTCATCTGTGGGGCTGGGGTATAGGGTGATCTGGATCCTCTCTCCCCATGGTGTAGTTCCTGACTTTTTTTTCGACTTTCCCTTGCTCTCGAGTAGAGTGTAGTTACAAGTGTCCGTGGTTAGGTTGGTGTCAACCTTCACCCCCTGTCAACCTTCATTCTCTGTTCTCCAGTGGACAGCGGCTTGTTTGCTTGGGCGTTGGCTGCTAAGTGCCTAGCTACCGTAAATCGACCATGACTTCTGGAAGCGCACGTGCTCTGGGGGCTGTGTGTGGGGGAAAGAAATAGTAGTTTGCTTCTTGACCTGCAGGGGGTGGCTTAGTTGGGACTTATAGTAGTTCTCTTCTTGTCCAGCTGGGGGAGTCGTTTAGGTAGAACTGGTGGCAGTTCCTCTACTCGGCCAGCAGGGAGAGCCGCTGAGGTAGAACTGGTGGCAGTTCCTCTACTCGGCCAGCAGGGAGAGCCGCTGAGGTAGAACTGGTGGCATTTCCTCTTCTTGGCCAGCAGGGGGGGTTGGCTCCTCTGATATGTGGTATTTTATGGCATAGGGCCACTTTACAGTGAAGCATATTTCTTTGTGCACACAGTTATTGTTCTTTCATATGGTTTTACATGCCATTTTGTATGCATTCATACAATAAAAACTATGTGGACAGGCGAAGTGATTGAAGGGCTATAATCTTTGTCCATGTATCAAATGCAGTCAATAGTAAAGTGATCTCCTCACAGTTTACAGAAGTAACTAGTCACTACTTACTTTTTTGAGTAACTACACTGCCAGTAGGCCCTCTTTCATATAAACACAACCCCATTTCTTTAGCTCCTTCACAAGTGTACCGGACCCATAGAAGATCACCCTCCAATTACAATTCAGCAATTATATTAGTCGATTCCGAATGAAGCTCATAAACTAAATTTTTACTACCGTTTTTTAATTAATACTTATAATTTGTTCTAATTTATTTAGTTGTAATAAATTAGTAATTTAAAGCATATTGAGTTGCCTTTGTCTATTTAATGTTCTTGCTAAATATAAGGCAACTTGACTTGTGGCAGTTTGCTCATTATTAGGCAATCATTCAATTTTTAACAATAGCTATTGCACCATCGAAATCTAAAGTGTTTAAGTCAGCAGTCTCTCGCGACCCGGTCTGTGTGTGTGTGTGTGTGTGTGTGTGTGTGTGTGTGTGTGTGTGTGTGTGTGTGTGTGTGTGTGTGTGTGTGTGTGTGTGTGTGTGTGTGTGTGTGTGTGTGTGTGTGTGTGTGTGTGTGTGTCTGTGTGATTCACTTCCAACCAAAATCAAAACTCTGCAGTCAGGTCCAGGAAGCTGGTGATATCCAGCCCTGGCCTGCATATTGATCAGGATCGGAGCCACGGATGATCTGAAGTAGGAGAGGACTGAGGAGCAATACTTTTCTTTTTGCTTCCGATACGCTTTTGCGGGAGCCAATCACCAAGCTTTCTTTTCCCCCTGGCGCGCTATTGGCTGGTTTAATACGTACAACGACAACAGGGGACGGCAAGCAGCCAATTGCGTACAGAGTCATTTGTACTAGGCCCATTGATCACACCTCTTGTGCTGAAGAAAATTACAGGAGCCTCCCCAGGCCAACGTGCATCCACGATTAAGCTTGGTCTGGCAATAGCATTTTACGTTAGCATTTTGCCGACTTATTACTAAGCCCAGTTGTACTATGCAGCAGCCGAAGTACGAGTGTATTCCAAAGATCTCCAGCTAACATAGCTATACGTAGCTGACCTCAGAGATTTGTAATGTGGGACTTACTAATAATAATACATTTAATTTAGAGGCGCCTTTCAAGACACCCAAGGTCACCTGACCTGTGCTGTTCTTAACGAGAAAGCCCGAAAGTACTTGTGACTTGAGGCTAACTCCATTTATTTGTTTTTTAACTCCCTAACGGGAAACAGCACAAGTTTAGTTCTCTGTATCTGCAATTGTTGCAGACGGAACTGAACAACATCCAATGCAGACAGTAAAAGGTCAAAGGGCCTGTACAACAGACGACGAGCAACAATAAATAATAGTATAGTCAGCATTAAAAGGGGACATAGCATTTGATAATTTTCGCAAAGGTCTTTGACATGAACGGAAAACAATATAAGTGCTAACACAACCTTGTGGCACCCCCTTTGATATCGTCAAAATAGAGGAGGTGGTGCCTGCCATCTGACAAATAGTGGGCTAACCAAGAGGCTGCTTTCTCCAATGTGGTGGACCATATGGACCAAGATACAGTGATAAACCGTTTTGACTGCTTTCGACCAATCAATAAAAAGTGCTGCATATTTTTTTGCAGTCTAATGCCTTTATTATGTCATTTTTGTCTTTAAAGGCAGCAGTGACAGTGCTATGTTGTTTCTTAACACCATATTGGTATTTGGATAAAATGCCAATTTTTATCCAAATTTGAATATAGAAATTGCTTTATTGATTTCCAGAAGGCTTTTCAAAAACTTTTGCTTCCATACACATTCTGGAGATCGGCCGGGGTTGAGGGCCTTTATTGTGTAAGGTGGCCTGGACTGTATTTTGTATGGTGTCCTGTATGTGTATGGTGTCCTGTACTGGCCTATTTTGTGTAAGGTTGCCTGTCATGGCCTGTATTGTGTAAGGTGTCCTGTGCTGTTCTGTATTGTGTGAGGTGTCCTGTGCTGTTCTGTATTGTGTGAGGTGTCCTGTGCTGTTCTGTATTGTGTAAGGTGTCCTGTGCTGTTCTGTATTGTGTAAGGTGTCCCCTTGCTGTTCTGTATTGTGTAAGGTGTCCCGTGCTGTTCTGTATTGTGTAAGGTGTTCTGTGCTGTTCTGTATTGTGTAAGGTGTCCTGTGCTGTTCTGTATTGTGTAAGGTGTCCTATGCTGGTCTGTATTGTGTAAAGTGTTCTGTACTGGTCTGTATTTTGGCGCCAGTAGGTATTTCCGTTTTGGGAAAAGCAACATATAGTTTAATCACACCAGGGTCGATTTGTGACAACTGTAGCCTGTGACAAAGAGTCCTCTTTTTGCATCTATCGTGGTAAATTACAATCATACCTATAAATATCCTATCTGTTATATGTCCGTATATGGGCGACCGCCCCCCCCTCGTGGCTCAATGGTTGATAAAGCGCGATAAAGTGCACTTCAAGAGTGTCGAAAACTAGAGGAAATGCCTATTGGCTGCCCATTTCACGTGCAAACATTATGATGATGTGCCCTCTAGAACAAGAAAATTCAATGACGTGCCTTAATGAGTGCCCTTATAGTCCCCTTCTGCCCGTCTGGTGCCCTTTTAGTGCCCCCTTTTGTACCATGATATGCCCTTCTGCCCGTCTGGTGCCCTTCTAGTGCCCTGATAGTCCCCTTCTGCCCGTCTGGTCCATTAGTGCCCTGAAAGTCCCCTTCTGCCCGTCTGGTCGTTCAAGTGCCCTTCTGCCCATCTGGTGCTCTTCTAGTACCCTGATAGTGCCCTACTGCCCGTCTGGTCCTTCTAGTGCCCTTCCAGTGCCCTTCCATTGCCCTTCTAGTGCCCTTCTGCTCCCTTCTGAAAGTGCCTTATTGGCTGCCCTTTACACGTGAACGAAAATTAATGAGTGCCCTAGGTTGCCCCTGATGATGATGATGTGCCCTCTGGAGCAAGAATATGGCAAACCGAAAAAAACATGTTGTGGTTAGCTATTGAGGTGCAGACGTTCCTCTCTTTGGTATCTGACGAACGGGGAACGCGGGCGTTGCTTTCATGTGGCGTCGCCATGACAAACAGCTACATCGAGTGATACTTAAATCTCCACTGGATAACGAAGAAAAAAGCGGATAAAGAGTCTGCCAGAACCCATAGTGGAAAAGTGCAATTAGATGCCAAGTTAGAAAAACTTAATATTTTCAGTTTGCATAATCCGTTTTAAAATGTATATACATTTTTTTGAGCGTTCAAGATCATTCAAGTGTAGGTCATTTCGTGCAAGAGAGACGATAGTGGTCAGCTATCAGCTCAACATGAAGGAAAACTTCCTTAAATGTTTCCGAAAAGAAAAGCCACTGTGTCCGCTGGTGGGGCCCCATGTTGTCCAGAATGTGCCCTTTTTATTTTTTCGCCCCTGCCCTTCAAACAGTCTGAGTCCGCCACTGGTGTTGATCATTCAGAGAGGTAAACTACCATCATAGAGATATATGAGTAAATATGTATATGAGAAAATGTTTCTGGGACTACGGTAACTGAAACATAATCCTTTCCTGCAGTCAGCACCATATGACATTGCATCTTTCTGTCATCTTCAACAGCTCTCTCGAAGTTATCCAAGGCCGAGACGATGCTACTAGTCCTAAATATAACTAAAATTCAACCACATTCCTCCTATTCTCTAATTTCTAAAACCAGTCAAGATTAGTTTAGATACCACCTCTAAACTCCCCTTCAAAATAGTTCTCATCAGCTCAGATAAATGGAAGATAAAGATCAAATAAGCTGTGTGGTTTTACAAAATCAAGCCCCTATAAATGTTTGGCTTTCATTTCAGTCAGATCTTCCCTTTATTTAAAAAAATAACTAGAAAAGTCAGTGAATACACAAATGTTAATCATTAAATTTAAACTGAAAGTACTCATTCTGTACTACCATAAAAAAACAGTCTTTCTAATTACTTATATATATAATATAGTGTGTAAGTCAGCAATCTCTCTCTAACTATAGCGTGGGAGATGGGTGTGTTTTCCAGTGTTTGCTTGTGCGTGTGAGTGCCCTTGTGTGTGAGGTTTCACTTCCCATCTTAATTTAAAGTCCCAGTCAGGCCCTGTGCCCATTGGATCAGGCACAGGGCCAATTGATCGGGATGAGAGCCACAGTTGATCTGAAGTGGTTTTGGCTAACTGGAACCATCTACCATAATCCCTGGGGTTGAGAATTTAAATAGAAAACTAATTTATTTATTTTAATGTTGCATATCCCTTGGGTCACGTTCCCGGGCACTGTCTGTGGCCGTGGCTGGACCGTGGTGTGGCCATGATCGTGGCTGTGACCGTGGCTGAGAAGGTGACGTGGCTGTGACCGTGGCAGTAGGTTGGCTGTGACCGTGGCCGTGAGGTGGCCGTGGCTGGGTCTGGGATGGAGCTGTCAACAGGACGTGGCTGTGACCGTGCCGTGAGGTGGCCGTGATGTGGCCGTGACCGTGGTGTGGCCGTGGTTGGGACGGTCATAGCCAGTGAGCCACGCCTGTGATACTGTCTTTAACACTAATTGGAGATCATCTGTCTAAAACACCAATTGGGGTGCAAAAACACCAACATATTCTTAATTTTTCTGACCAGATGTTTTTTGTCCCGACGAAAACCTCGTAAGGAATGTCCCTCTGCTGCTTTCTCGTAGATCGCATCATCTTTCCCCGTCTTCCTTAATTGTGACTGCATCCCTTTCTCTCGCATGATGGTCAGCAGCTTACGGATTTCACCGTCTCTCTAGTTAAAATAGTTCTTATCAGCTCAGATAAATGGAAGATAAAGATCAGATAAGCTTGTGATTTACAAAATCAAGCCCTTTAAATGTTTGGTTTCATTTCAAAGTCAGAGCTTCCCTTAATTTAAGAAATAACTTGAAATGTCAGTGAATACACACAAACTTCTAAAATCCAATTCCTTTAAATATGTGACAAAAAGGTAAGGAGTCAATAATTAAATGTTATACTGCAAGTACCCATTCTGTACTACCATAAATGAATTGTCTTTCTTATAACTTGTGTACTTTTGTGATTTAAAGCGCATTGTGTTGCCTATGTGTATGAAATGTCTACATAAGCAAAATGTGACTTGACCTGTAGTAGTATCCTCATCATAAGGCAATCATTTAGTAATCGCACCATCGGATATATAAAGTGTGTGCGTCAGCAATATCTCTCTACCCAATAGGGTGGGAGTTTGGGTGTGTGGGTGTGTGGGTGTGTGTGCCTGTGTGCGTGTGTGTGCCCTTGTGTGTGAGATTTAACTTCCCATCCAAATCGAAAGTCCCAGTCAGGCCCTGCGCCATGTGATCAGGCACAAGGCCTATTGATCGGATGAGAGCCACAGTTGATCTGAAGTGGTCGCTGATCAAGCAACAACAAAGCCGAGTAGTAGTTTGCAAAGCACTGCCGGTCAAAAGACCACGGCCTCTTTTTATGCTCACAAACAAAGCTGTTTCCCATACGATAGGTCCGCACACGGCCGGTCAGTCATCCAGTCCTTTAAGCATACATGCTTAAAGGACTGGATGACTAGATTTATTTAGAGAACGGATCCCAGGGCTGTGATTAGATTAGCTGATGTTGACCACTTGTGGTCAACATCAGCTAATCTAAACACTAGGTTGAGGTCAGCACGCGCTGACCCCAGACTCTCTGGCGCCGTGCCAAGCCTTTGCTACGAATCCAGAGGTGTTTTAGATGCTTTCTACTATTAATGTATCAATATGATAGATAGGCCTAATAATAAGCATAGTTTGCCATAAAATGTAAACCGTTACTTTCTTCCATAATCCCTGGTGTTGAGAATTTAATTTAAAGACTTTAATTTATTTATTTGAATGTTGTATATCCCTTGGGTCACGCTTCGGTCTCTGGTACCGCGATTCTGTCTAATTGCATTTACATGAAAACGAAATCCCCATTATGTGTAGGCCCGAGTAACCATGCCCGGGCAATAGGCGGGTATAAGACGGGCCTATTTGGCAGTATAAAAACCACTTATAACAACATTTGGAGATACTCTGTCTATAATACCAGTTAGATATACTCTGTCTATAACACCAGTGGGAGATACTGTCTATAACACCATTTTTCTACGTTTTAAAATGATTAACTGACATTGTTTTTGATGAAATTTATTATATAACTTGTATGTTCTATCTTTGCATCCTTCGTCAATAATTTTTACCACTACTCTCATGCATTGGGGATATTTTTTCAAATGGCATAAGTAAAGAATAGGAAATGAATTATACTCAATGATACATAAATTCTGTATATTATAACATATATCTATGGAATTTGTCTCCAATGCAATCTTCATTTCATAGAAGTTTTGATCTCTGGTTGTGAATTTCTTTTGACAGACTTGCAAGCCCAGTGTCTTTGCCAGGTACAAGAAATATCGTTCCAGGTTTTTGACTCTGGTATCAACTCTGCACAGTCTTCATTTCCCGCATTGTTGGGTTCACCAGGATTCCATAAACTGTTTGGAGAAAAGCAAAGATTCTTAATTATATCCTTCATCACTAGGCATCTGGCCGAGATTTTTCCCCCAAAATTGTATAACTCCTACACTATAAGGGCCAAGGGGTTAATTTACTTCTTACCTATAGTGGGCACACAAACCTCTGTTGAATATATATATATATATATATATATATATATATATATATATACATATATTTCTCATTGTACTTAATGCAGGAAAAACCTCAGTTACCTCAGTTTCCTGGTTGATCGATCTACCCACTTCCACTTTGATTCGGATCCCCTATCAGTCAGACCAATCCAGACGGCACAACAGAAATTGTTGATGAAATTCTGGAAGAAAGAAGGAGGTTCTTTATAATGACAACAGTCAAAGCTTAACACCCAGGGTCCACAGCTGATCGGCCTACAAAATGGATTCAGATCCTCTTTTTAATACTGAACTCAGATCTGCACTGATGTTTGTTGTCTGTTTGTGGTCTTTACTGTGTATTTAAACTTTTTTTTTTTTTTTTTAATATATATTTATTTTATTATATATTGCTTTTGTATATTATTATATATTATATGTTCGATAACATGCGTGCACTTTTAAGGAGCTGCTCATTGCATTTCGATGTACTTTGTACAATGACAATAAAGCTTTCTATTCTATATGTATAATATATTTGTACTCAATTTCATGTCACACAATATTTGGATTATATATATATATATATATGCAGTCTTTAGGATTTAGGAGTAGGATTTAGTAAGTATCTGGCCGTGAGGTTGTAGATTGCAAAACTTTACACACAGTAACTTCCTTCCTCTCTCCTTCCTTCCCTCCTGACCTGTTCCTCCTCGCTGTGGATGACGACCAGATCAGCACCTTTATCCTGGCAGTCCTGCCGGCTGGCCATCCAAGATTTCTTTTCAGCAGAGAGAAAGTAGCAACTGCCACCATGAGGCTGCCATCCCGCCAAACAACCTCCTAATAATAAACAAATAACCTCTGATTACATCCATGAGTAGCATTACAGTACTTGGAATCTCAAGCAGTTACTTATATTAGCTATCTTTGTCATTTTTTGTGTTCCGTTTTATAATATTGTTTAAATTCTAAATTCCAGGTTAAGTTAAATCCTATATTTTGGGTGTTGTGTTGTCTTTTGGCTAGCAGACCACATTCATACTATTATTAAACAAAACATGAGTTAGATTTGCTTTTTCTTTTTTTTTGATTTGCTTTCTGTTAAATGTGGTTAACTTTTAAGGAAATACTAACTGTATAGTAAGAATAAAAAGTAGTAAACAAAATATGGACAGCATACTACATAAATTAGTTACCAATTAGTTGTTCTTAATATAACTTCCTTCCTTACCCCCGTCACTCAAGCTTTGGAGCTCTTTCAGCTGGTCTCTCTCCAGGGTCACGTTGTTGTTAATGGTCTGCAACTGGTACATTGCCTCAGTCAGGTTTTTTTTACTGGTTTGTAGGAGGTCTCTCTCTTGAGTCAGGTTATTGTTTATGGTCTGCAACTGGTACATTGCCTCAGTCAGGTTTTTGTTACTGGTTTGTAGGAGGTCTCTCTCTTGAGTCAGGTTATTGTTAATGGTCTGCAACTGGTACATTTCCTCAGACAGGTTATTGTTACTGGTCTGTAGGAGGTCTCTCTCTTGAGTCAGGTTATTGTTAATGGTCTGTAACTGGTTCATTTCCTTATTCAGGTATTTGTTACTGGTTCCGAGGAGGTCTCTCTCTTGAGTCAGGTTATTGTTACTGGTCTTTAACTGGAACCCTTCCTTAGTAAGGCATTTGTTAATTGTCAGTAGATGGTCTCTTTCTTGAGTTAGGTTGTTGGTGCTTGTCTGTAACTGGTCTCTTTCTTGAATCAGTTGCATGATACTTGTCTTTAACTTGTCTCTCTCCTCAGTCAGGTTCATGTATCTCGTTTGAAGCTGGCCTTGCTCTTGGATCAGGTTGGTGCAAGTAATCCTTAGCTGGTCTCTCTCCTTAGTCACATTTTTATTCCTTGTCTGTTCACGTCTCAAATCAGTCAGGTTGCATCTGGTCCCTAGCTGGACTTGCTCTCCAATCAGGTTACAGCTAGGGGTAGGTTGTTCCACTGCCGCATGGTTATCTGCCACAGAGGACATTAGTCATATATGCAAACCATATCATCCAGTCTTTTTCTTTGCTTCATAAAGGCGACATCATAGCCTCGTAGTAAAGATAACTTTCTACTCACGTTGGCCGGCTACGATGATGATCCCAGTCAGAAGTACAACACATAACACGCCAAGACAGACTGCAGCCGCTCTGAAGGGTCTCTCTTTTAACCACAGGACTACAAAATAAAGAAAGGAACGTTTAGTCTTCAACTTATGGGTCAAATCGACATACAGAAGATATCACAGTAGTTATGCATTTATTCGTCATAATATTAAATTGAAGCAAGCTCTTTTTTTACCAGACCGGTGACTTTCTTTGTCTGGATTATATGTCTTTAAGCTGTCATCAAGTTCAAAGCCCATCATTGTAAAGCTCTGTGAAAAGAGATCTTCTGTGAAATGATTTGCAAATTGCCTTAATATATAAGCCAAAATCAAGAGTAGCACAGTCAATACAATATCATTTAATATACTGTTGTTACATTTATTTAACAGTGTTAAAATTGACTGTGTTATCACACATCGCTATCACACATATACATTGATAAACTTATGTCATATAGCATTTGAAAATGCTTTCACACCTCACAAAGTATTTAATCAATAACCACTTCTAAAAGTGGTTCGGAGGTATGCCCCCTCCTCTCTTCTTTAGCCTACTTCAAATTTGTTTAAGTTTTGGTTTTGAATAGTTTTACTGGCCAAAGTTGATTTGTTCTGCCATTGCGACAACTACAGGATGGCTGCATATGTTTTGGAATTGCCCAAATAATGACCACATTCAATAATTCAACCTGCTTTTGAAAAGGGGTTTCAGAAATGTAATACAAAAAAGGATTAACTTACCTGTATTAATTCCAGAAGAGGTCAATATACGGAAGAGCAGTGATCCACTAAGACCTGCATAGAAGTGAGCACAGAAGAAATGATAGCAATAAATGATGAGCAATTACAAATCCTTCTAGAAAGGGAAGTGATAGGAGACTTGGATAATGTTAAGGATTTCCTCATTCCTCATCGGGGATGACGAATAAATAAATAATAGAGCCCAACCGATATATCTGTTGGCCTATTCATAGAATCACAGATCTATCCCTATTGGTGTATATGTTTGCCGATATGCGCCGATGTGAAAGAAATAGTGTTATTCCCATATTGTGATCACTAGTTTGTCCAGCAGAGTTTTCTCCCGATTCCATGGTTTACATCCTCTGAGCCCGCTATGCAGCACACGCAACATGTACTTATTCAGAGTCAAGGGACTTCACGACTCTCAGCCAAGCGTTGTCGGAAGGACTCAGAGTCAAGTGGGGTCTTAGAAGACTCATTGCTAATTACGTAAAATACTCTTTAGTTTACGTAAATAGACGCGACGAGTTTGTTGCCGGTTTTTTTGAGTTTCACAATACCGGCTTCGGCTGTGGTCATTTTACTTGCGTGGGTTTAAAACATTTTTGCTGTCTGAGAAATGTGGAAAAAATAAAGACTTTTTGAAAGCCGTATTCAACACCTGGGAATGCTCCGTTTGAGATATGTAGAATATACTGCAAAAAGTTTAGGTGTAGTTAACCTAGACACACAGCATGCTTGTATAACTAACATTAATGTTGTTGGATCAACCGTCTTGTGATACAAGTAATGTCAAATAAACATTTTACTTTGAACCTTGTACAGGTCTATTTGGATAGAATACCGTACACATACATTAAATGTAATTAGTTTCAAGCAGTAAAAGTCCTTCCAATTCAGACTCAATTGTGATTTTTCTTTTCCCTGGGAGAAAGAAAGTTTTGTTTAGGAGTAAGCTGTCAATTAGCCCACTGCGTCTGCTCCATCTCCTGACTGAAGACCCTCACGGTCAGGAGACTCTGCAGGGTGGAGTTTAAATAGCAGCTCTGTGCCAGGTTGGGGAGCCTGAGAACACACACACACAACAACAGGTAGCAAGGCTTCACCTCACTACAGCACTAGCCACCAGGAGCCAGGAATTGGCCCAAGTTTCTTTTTAGAGAATGGTCACACTGTGGAGATCTACCTTGAGACCAGAGGTCACCAGAGGTCACCAGAGGTCACCAGAGGCCCTCTCCACCCACCCCAGGGCAGCAGCTCTGTCCTCCTGGAGCTGCCATGCCTCGGTGGGGCGCGTGGCTGGGCCGACCGGGCCAACCTCGGAGGGGGTGGTCGTCGATCTAGTGATTGTACTGGTAGAGACAAAACACAGGGGTGTTGTGTCACAGACACACACTGACACAAACATGCATGGGAAGTTATATCCAAAGTGGGGATGGGCCTTGTTTGTGCAAATAATCCGCTTTTTAATGTATCACCTGAGCTGTTGACCAAACCAATGGTACTTTCCTCGGGCCAGCTTCTGCTCCTGTTTTCGCTGTTGCCGGTAATGCGGTACCTAACATTAATAGTGAGGAAAAGAGATTTCAGTTATGCATGACATAGGAAATACATCATCATATATATGAATTTGATATAGCCTATAGTCAGGAGGACCGCTACGGACTATCATATTAAAAGTGACAGATCAGTTCAGTGATGGGGGGGATGAGCGACAGCATGGTGGGTCCATGACCTAGGGTGGGGTCACTGACCGTGAGGTATCTGTCCAGGGCCTGGCTCACCGAGCCTCCAGGCTCCAGGTCCAGGGACAGGTTGGTGAAGACCTCCATGGTGGGGGGGACTGGCCCTCACATCTAACACAGGAGAACATACGGGAGACACTGATGAAGACTGCTGGTCAAGAGCAGGATACACTGCTGCTGGGGCCGACGTCCTCCCTACATCAAGGCCTCCATATCGTTAACCACTAAGGGGAGGACCAAGACCTACAGGGAGGACAAGACCTACAGGGAGGACAAGACCTACAGGGAGGACCAGACCTACAGGGAGGACCAAGACCTACAGGGAAGACAAGACCTACAGGGAGGACAAGACCTACAGGGAGGACCTACAGGGAGGACCTACAGGGAGGACCAAGACCTACAGGGAGGACAAGACCTACAGGGAGGACCTACAGGGAGGACCAAGATCTACAGGGAGGACAAGACCTACAGGGAGGACCAAGACCTACAGGGAGGACCAAGACCTACAGGGAGGACAAGACCTACAGGGAGGACCAAGACCTACAGGGAGGACAAGACCTACAGGGAGGACAAGACCTACAGGGAGGACCAAGACCTACAGGGAGGACCAAGACCAACAGGGAGGACCAAGACCTACAGGGAGGACAAGACCTACAGGGAGGACCAAGACCTACAGGGAGGACAAGACCTACAGGGAGGACCAAGACCTACAGGGAGGACAAGACCTACAGGGAGGACCAAGACCTACAGGGAGGACAAGACCTACAGGGAGGACAAGACCTACAGGGAGGACAAGACCTACAGGGAGGACCAAGACCTCCAGGGAGGACCAAGACCTACAGGGAGGACAAGACCTACAGGGAGGACCAAGACCTCCAGGGAGGACCAAGACCTACAGGGAGGACAAAACCTACAGGGAGGACCAAGACCTACAGGGAGGACTATAGAAACCAATTACGTAATAACGGTCAATAACATAATAATTTAAATGTAATAAAGCCAATAATGTAATAACTTGCTAATAATGTCATAAAGGTGTTGAGCCAATCACGTGATAACTTTTTGCCAATAGTGTAATAATTTATTACGTTATTGGCTGGTTATTTGGTTGTTGGCCTTATATAAAAAAAATCCTTTGAAAATTTAATACCTGAGCCAATAATGTAATAACTGAGTACATAGGGCTAGTGGTAATGGTGTGTTTACATGACTATGCCATCCACTATGCCTACACAAACTACTACACAAAACTACACAAAAACGGACAGTTTGGTGAAATTGTCTTTATGGAATTTACTGATCTATTTTTTATGAAGAACCGCATGGCTGTGCATGTGTGGATGAACTTGTGCATTAAATTAGTTTAGTAGCAGCATCTAGACTAGAGCATATGCATCAGACAAACATTCAGGTTATGATCATTGGTGAATGAAGCAGTATGAATATGATATATGATAATATTGAATGGGGGGCTGCAGCCATATTTATATATTATTACATTATCGGCTCAGTTATTACATTTTCAGCCAAATCTGCAAGCGATCTAATGTCGCTCTGCAGATCAGGCTGGCCCAAAGCTGTTTTGGCTGATTCAAGAATCCCAGAGTAAAAGTAAAGCCTTGTTTATGATACTTCATAAAGTGCTCTCTCTGCAGCCACGGAGAGCCCTCTCCATTGTCTTACCCCTTGCAGGTCCTGGTTCTCAACATGTTGAAGAGCAGGTGAGCCTCCACGGGGCAGGAGTAGGTCCTTCCCACCATGCCCAGAGCGGCTGGCTTTAGCAGGAGGGACAGACCCCTCAACTGGTCCAGCACAGCGGTCAGGAACTCATGGGCGTCCTACACACACAAAAACACAAACACGCAGGCATACACATACACACACACATGTTGAACCAAACCACACAAATAATAAAGAAGTTGTTTGGTATATATGGAGAGGGTGGGGGGACTCACTTTTTGTCCACCGTCCTGGAACTCTGGGGACTGCAGCGAAACCCTCTTCTTAAACGAACTCAGCACTGCCATCTTGTGGCCGTTGTTGTCGGAGCAACGTGATGTCCCGATGGCCACAAACTCCCTGGGGGGAAGAAAGTACGTAAGTAAGTGTGTGTGTGTGTGTGTGTGTATGTGGGCTAATGTGTGTGTGTGTATGTGGGCTAATGTGTGTGTGTGTGTGTGTGTGTGTGTGTGCTAATGTGTGTGTACAGTGTGTGTGTGTGCTAATGTGTGTGTACAGTGTGTGTGTGTGCTAATGTGTGTGTACAGTGTGTGTGTGTGTGTGTGTGTGTGTGTGTGTGTGTGTGTGTGTGTGTGTGTGTGTGTGTGGCGTGTGTGTGTGTGTGTGTGTGTGTGTGTGTGTATGTGACGTGTGTGTGTGTGGCGTGTGCGTGTGGCGTGTGTGTGTGCGTGCGTGTGCGTGTGTGTGTGCGCGCGCGTGTGTTTGTGTGTTTGCCAGTGTGTGTACCTGAGCAGCTGTGCAGAGGGGGCTAAGCTCCAAGCCCACTGCGTCTGCTCCATCTCCTGACTGAAGACCCTCAGGGTCAGGAGACTCTGCAGGGTGGAGTTTAAATAGCAGCTCTGTGCCAGGTTGGGGAGCCTGAGAACACACACACACACAACAACAGGTAGCAAGGCTTCACCTCACTACAGCACTAGCCACCAGGAGCCAGGAAGGAAGTACTTTGTCTATCGATGCATTGGTATTCATATCAAGGTATTATTATTATTTATTTATTTTAAATAAGACCACATCTGAACGATTACTGCACAATTATCATGATTATGGTTTGTATTTTATAGGTTAACTCTAACATGCATTCATATGGATAATATATCAATATGGAGCCACAACCACCATCTAGTGGATATCAGCGGTAGTGCAGTTGTACCTGCTGCCGGTCTGTTTACTGAATGACCTCCCTGGTGTGGATGCTACTGGTGTGTCTACTGAGGGTTGGTGTGTATGAGCCCGTCATCCAGCACTCACCCCAGGAAGCCCAGCTGCTGCTCTGTGAGGCGAGGGGGGGCGGTCTGCCTGGTGAGGAGGCCACCAGACTGGGATAACGGCCCCCGGACGAGGGCCCCGTCTACGGAGGGTCCGGCCTGCACCCCGTCACACTGACTGTCCAACCAAGGGGTCCGGGCCTCCCTATGGGTCAAACATAGATACATATAGTTACTGTTTAGTCACTTTATTAGGGGCGCTTTAATCCAATGCAGTTTACGGGGAGGTTTCCTGGATACATTAATAAGCAAGTACGGTTTAGGGCAGCTTGCCCAAGGATGCTTAAAGGTACTGTGGACATTGGGGTTCAAACCCTGCCTGCTGGGAGTCCAACATCCTCACCACTAGAACACTGTACCGCCCTCCCAATGTGGTACCTTATAGCAGATCAAGAGGCTTTTCAAAGTTCATTACATTCAGATGTCATTTAACAACACTAGTTTCATTTTGGAAAACGGTATCCATGTGGAGATCTACGATTAGACCGGAGGTCACCAGAGGTCACCAGGGGTCACCAGAGGTCACCAGGGGTCACCTGGGGTCCTCTCCTCCTGTACCTACCTCAGGGCAGCAGCTCTATCCTCCTGGAGCTGCCCTGCCTCGGTGGGGCGCGCCGGCCTGGAGCCCTGGCCCGTGGCTGGGCCGACCTGGGCCACCTCGGAGGGGGGGGCCGTCGGTCTAGTGACTTCACTAGTAGGGTCACACACACACACACACACACACACACACTCAAAATAATCTTCAATCACATTACTGTGCTAAGAACAGAAAATAATAATCATACTAATGACAATAGAAGTAAATGATAAAGGTCATAAAATATCAAAGTAATATTACTGTACATGAAATGTGCATAAAATTAACAATATAAACATGATGAATACATGAATCAATAGGTGAGTGTCCAGGTGAACATGCATGGTAGGTCTAGCAGCAGCGGGGCCTTGTGTGTGTGAATGATCAGTTATTTAAAGTCTCACCTGAGCTGCTGACCACACCAATGGTTCTTTCCTCCGGCCAACTTCTGCCCCAGTTTTCCCCGTTGCAATGAAGCAAACTATTTAAAGTAGGCTAGAGTCAGGAGGAGCGCTACGGACTAACGTATTCAAACAGACATATAAGTTCAGTGAGGCTGAGTGAGACCCACCTCGGCGAGGGGAATCTGCTGCAGCAGGAGCTGAGGGCTGGGGCTGCCTGGGTGGAGGAGACCACTGAGTCTGGGCCTCCATCGCTCCTGGGTGGGCTCAGCGTGGTCTCGGGGGGCTCTGGGACTCTGGGACTCTGGGATGTTGGTCTGCTCCTCAACATCCCTGACACCCACCCAAGACCAGAGGGCCCTTCCCCCACCCCCACCCAGACCCCAGACTGTTCTACACCTGGACACACAAAGGAAACACCACGTATTGTAGAACACTGCAGACTCATTCACCCCATCATTATCTACAGTGGAGCTAATCTGGGACCCAGCAGTCTTCAACGTTACAGTAGAACTCCCGAGGGGGAGACGGCTCAGAGCTTGGGCCGGACACCAGAGGCTGAAGGGGCCGAGTCACGCCTTGGGTCCTGTTTCGTTACAGAGACATTCTACCAAAGAGAAACTCAGATGTGCTGGTCAATGACGCTTTCAGAAAGGGATTTTAATTAACTGAGTGAATATAATGGCCAGCCTACCAGGCTTTGATTTGAAACCTGGCCTGCTGGAGTCCAGATTATCTGTCTGATTGCCTTTTGAATGTGATTTAATTCTTCCTCCTACCTGTCGCTGGTAGAACAGCAGGTAGGCTGTGCGTTGCCGCCGGCGACAGACGGCCCTGCCGGTGGTCCGTGACACCTTCAGGTCATTGTAGCGCAGCCATTGGTCAGCCAGGTTGTTGCCCTCTTCCGGATAGGCCCCCTCACTGATGTAATGTCCTGGGGGCGGGTTCAAAGATACATTTCTGACATGCCCAATCATATCATCATCAATATTCAATCATCAATAATCAAACATCAATCATACAATCATCAATAACTCAATCATTCAATAACCAATCTACCCAGGACAATGTAACTGCAAGCGACATACACAAAACTCCTAAAGTGTATGTGTGTGTTTGTGTGTGTTTGTGTCACCTGATGTAGCCCGGGCACCGATGTGGCTCAGTACACTCACCAGTGTGTACTTCTCCTGGGAAGGAAACGCGTATCATACTGAACAGTGAGCACGGCGTCGGCAGGACAGCAGCAGGTTCACACACAGAGAACATCTCCTGCACTTCTTCTCCCTTCATCTTACTAACAGTTCAGGTTGAAGTTAAGCTTAAGGCAAGGCAGCTATATTACTGTATATTAGTAAGTATTCTATAATTTATCTCACCTCATGTTATTAATAATACTAATTTGTTTAATTGATTAGCTTATTATCTCTCAAATATTCTTTCTCTCTCTTCTTCTCACCATGATGTTGCTGACCTCACTCCCTGCCTCTGTAGTATGAAATAGATAATTTGAAGGGTTAGTAAAGGCTACACCTATTCATCCTTTCAGTTATTCAATCAACATATACTCTTTGTCTATGTCTGGCCTTGCTTATTCTCTTCATGTGTACATAATACTGACACAAGAGATATAAGTGGATAAGATATTGGATCTTCTGAACAGGACAGGGACAAAGCTTCAGCACCTGTCCCAATGCTGAGTCCCAGGTTTCTGGACAGGAGGACTTCATCCTCCACCTTCTCTATCCTCCCAGTGAGGGTGAAGCGGAAGCGTTTCAGGTGGAGGACCAGAACGCTGCAGGAGACGAGGCAAGAGCAGGTAGAGCAACAGGAATTATAACTGTGCCCCCTTCCTGTTACAACAAACACTGGAAATAAAAGCTACTGTAGATCATTATCTCTCTAGCTTGTAGAATCACTCACTTAGGTAGGGTCAGGAAGCAGGTCTGGGTGCCAGATGTATTTCCTCCGCACTGGCAGGCGTACTTCAGAGAGCTCTCCTACAAACCAACACAACAACACACGCCTGGGTTTGACCCTCACACAGAGCAACCATCCGCCCGCAGCAGCACCGAGGGGGGGGATGAGCGACAGCATGGTGGGTCCATGACCTAGGGTGGGGTCACTGACCGTGAGGTATCTGTCCAGGGCCTGGCTCACCGAGCCTCCAGGCTCCAGGTCCAGGGACAGGTTGGTGAAGACCTCCATGGACGAGGACTGGCCCTCACATCTAACACAGGAGGACATACGGGAGACACTGATGAAGACTGCTGGCCAAGAGCAGGATACACTGCTGCTGGGGCCGACGTCCTCCCTACATCAAGGCCTCCATATCGTTAACCACTAAGGTGAGGACCAAGACCTACAGGGAGGACAAGACCTACAGGGAGGACCAAGACCTACAGGGAGGACCAAGACCTACAGGGAGGACAAGACCTACAGGGAGGACAAGACCTACAGGGAGGACCTACAGGGAGGACCAAGACCTAGAGGGAGGACAAGACCTACAGGGAGGACAAGACCTACAGGGAGGACAAGACCTACAGGGAGGACCAAGACCTACAGGGAGGACAAGACCTACAGGGAGGACAAGACCTACAGGGAGGACCAAGACCTACAGGGAGGACCAAGACCTACAGAGAGGACAAGACCTACAGGGAGTACCAAGACCTACAGGGAGGACAAGACCTACAGGGAGGACCAAGACCTACAGGGAGGACCAAGACCTACAGGGAGGACAAGACCTACAGGGAGGACAAGACCTACCTACAGGGAGGACAAGACCTACCTACAGGGAGGACCTACAGGGAGGACAAGACCTACAGGGAGGACAAGACCTACCTACAGGGAGGACCTACAGGGAGGACAAGACCTACAGGGAGGACCAAGACCTACAGGGAGGACCAAGACCTACAGGGAGGACCAAGAACTACAGGGAGCACCAAGACCTACAGGGAGGACCTACAGGGAGGACCAAGACCTACAGGGAGGACCAAGACCTACAGGGAGGACCAAGACCTACAGGGAGGACCAAGACCTACAGGGAGGACAAGACCTACAGGGAGGACCAAGACCTCCAGGGAGGACAAGACCTACAGGGAGGACAAGACCTACAGGGAGGACCTACAGGGAGGACCAAGACCTACAGGGAGGACCAAGACCTCCAGGGAGGACAAGACCTACAGGGAGGACCAAGACCTCCAGGGAGGACAAGACCTACAGGGAGGACCAAGACCTACAGGGAGGACAAGACCTACAGGGAGGACAAGACCTACAGGGAGGACAAGACCTACAGGGAGGACAAGACCTACAGGGAGGACCAAGACCTACAGGGAGGGCATAGCCTACAGGGAGGACCAAGACCTACAGGGAGGACAAGACCTACAGGGAGGACAAGACCTACAGGGAGGACCTACAGGGAGGACCAAGATCTACAGGGAGGACCAAGACCTACAGGGAGGACAAGATCTACAGGGAGGAAGTGTTCAATGTCAGCTCTTCTCTGGATCAGCCGCCCAGAGTGACTGCAGCATCCCACAGCGGTCAATATCTTTCTAAGGAAAACCATTGACGGCTTAATGTCGTTCAAGTAGTTTGTAGTTCCTCTGTGTTCACATCATCTTCTCTGAATTTTTCTATTGCTATTTTAAACTTGTAGAAGTATAGTCGTTGTCAAGAAAGGGCAGTGTGTGCGTCTGCCAGGGGGTTGAGGTGGAGTTGAGTTACCCCTTGCAGGTCCTGGTTTTCAACATGTTGAAGAGCAGGTGAGCCTCCACGGGGCAGGAGTAGGTCCTTCCCACCATGCCCAGAGCAGCTGGCTTTAGCAGGAGGGACAGACCCCTCAACTGGTCCAGCACAGCGGTCAGGAACTCATGGGCGTCCTACACACACAGACACACACACGCCTGCACCTACCTCAGGGCAGCAGCTCTACCCTCCTGGAGCTCCCCTGCCTCGGTGGGGCGCGTACCTGGGCCACCTCGGAGGGGGGGGCCGTCGGTCTGGTGATTGTACTGGTAGGGTCAAAACACACACACACACACACACACACACACACACACACACACACACACACACACACACACACACACACACACACACACACACACACACACACACACACACACACACACACACGTTCAAAATAATCTTCAATCACATTGCTGTGCTAAGAACAGAAAATAATCATACTACTGAAAATAGAAGTAAATGATAAAGGTCATAGAACATCAAAGTAATATTACTGTACATGAAATGTGCATAAAATGACCAGTATGAATAAACATGATGAATACATGAATCAATAGCTGAGTGTCCAGGTGAACATGCATGGTAGGTCTAGCAGCAGCGGGGCCTTGTGTGTGTGATGATCAGTTATTTAAAGTCTCACCTGAGCTGCTGACCACACCAATGGTTCTTTCCTCCGGCCAACTTCTGCCCCAGTTTTCCCCGTTGCAATGAAGCAAACTATTGAAAGTAGGCTAGAGTCAGGAGGAGCGCTACGGACTAACGTATTCAAACAGACATATAAGTTCAGTGAGGCTGAGTGAGACCCACCTCGGCGAGGGGAATCTGCTGCAGCAGGAGCTGAGGGCTGGGGCTGCCTGGGTGGAGGAGACCACAGAGTCTGGGACTCCATCGCTCCTGGGGGGGCTCATGGTGGTCTCGGGGGGCTCTGGGACTCTGGGATGGGATGTTGGTCTGCTCCTCAACATCCCTGACACCCACCCAAGACCAGAGGGCCCTTCCCCCACCCCCACCCAGACCCCAGACTGTTCTACACCTGGACACACAAAGGAAACACCACGTATTGTAGGATACTGCAGACTCATTCACCCCATCATTATCTACACTGGAGCTAATCTGGGACCCAGCAGTCTTCCACGTTACAGCAGAACTCCCGAGGGGGAGACGGCTCAGAGCTTGGGCCGGACACCAGAGGCTGAAGGGGCCGAGTCACGCCTTGGGTCCTGTTTCGTTACAGAGACATTCTACCAAAGAGAAACTCAGATGTGCTGGTCAATGACGCTTTCAGAAAGGGAGTTTAATTAACTGAGTGAATATAATGGCCAGCCTACCAGGCTTTGATTTGAAACCTGGCCTGCTGGAGTCCAGATTATCTGTCTGATTGCCTTTTGAATGTGATTTAATTCTTCCTCCTACCTGTCGCTGGTAGAACAGCAGGTAGGCTGTGCGTTGCCGCCGGCGACAGACGGCCCTGCCGGTGGTCCGTGACACCTTCAGGTCATTGTAGCGCAGCCATTGGTCAGCCAGGTTGTTGCCCTCTTCCGGATAGGCCCCCTCACTGATGTAATGTCCTGGGGGCGGGTTCAAAGATCAATTTCTGACATGCCCAATCATATCATCCTCATGATCGATCATCAATAATCAATAAGTCAATCGTTCAATAACCAATCTACCCAGGACAATGTAACTGCAAGCGACATACACAAAACCCCTAAAGTGTATGCGTGTGTTTGTGTGTGTTTGTGTCACCTGATGTAGCCCGGGCACCGATGTGGCTCAGTACACTCACCAGTGTGTACTTCTCCTGGGAAGGAAACGCGTATCATACTGAACAGTGAGCACGGCGTCGGCAGGACAGCAACAGGTTCACACACAGAGAACATCTCCTGCACTTCTTCTCCCTTCATCTTACTAACAGTTCAGGTTGAAGTTAAGCTTAAGGCAAGGCAGCTGTATTACTGTATATTAGTAAGTATTCTATAATTTATCTCACCTCATGTTATTAATAATACTAATTTGTTTAATTGATTAGCTTATTATCTCTCAAATATTCTTTCTCTCTCTTCTTCTCACCATGATGTTGCTGACCTCACTCCCTGCCTCTGTAGTATGAAATAGATCATTTGAAGGGTTAGTAAAGGCTACACCTATTCATCCTTTCAGTTATTCAATCAACATATACTCTTTGTCTATGTCTGGCCTTGCTTATTCTCTTCATGTGTACATAATACTGACACAAGAGATATAAGTGGATAAGATATTGGATCTTCTGAACGGGACAGGGACAAAGCTTCAGCACCTGTCCCAATGCTGAGTCCCAGGTTTCTGGACAGGAGGACTTCATCCTCCACCTTCTCTATCCTCCCAGTGAGGGTGAAGCGGAAGCGTTTCAGGTGGAGGACCAGAACGCTGCAGGAGACGAGGCAAGAGCCGGTAGAGCAACAGGAATTATAACTGTGCCCACTTCTGTTACAACAAACACTGGAAATAAAAGCTACTGTAGATCATTATCTCTCTAGCTTGTACAATCCCTCACTTAGGTAGGGTCAGGAAGCAGGTCTGGGTGCCAGATGTATTTCCTCCGCACTGGCAGGCGTACTTCAGAGAGCTCTCCTACAAACCAACACAACAACACACGCCTGGGTTTGACCCTCACACAGAGCAACCATCCGCCCGCAGCAGCACCGAGGGGGGGGATGAGCGACAGCATGGTGGGTCCATGACCTAGAGTGGGGTCACTGACCGTGAGGTATCTGTCCAGGGCCTGGCTCACCGAGCCTCCAGGCTCCAGGTCCAGGGACAGGTTGGTGAAGACCTCCATGGACGAGGACTGGCCCTCACATCTAACACAGGAGAACATACGGGAGACACTGATGAAGACTGCTGGCCAAGAGCAGGATACACTGCTGCTGGGGCCGACGTCCTCCCTACATCAAGGCCTCCATATCGTTAACCACTAAGGTGAGGACCAAGACCTACAGGGAGGACAAGACCTACAGGGAGGACCAAGACCTACAGGGAGGACAAAACCTACAGGGAGGACCAAGACCTACAGGGAGGACCAAGACCTACAGGGAGGACAAAACCTACAGGGAGGACCAAGACCTACAGGGAGGACCAAGACCTACAGGGAGGACCAAGACCTACAGGGAGGACAAAACCTACAGGGAGGACCAAGACCTACAGGGAGGACTATAGAAACCAATTACGTAATAACGGTCAATAACATAATAATTTAAATGTAATAAAGCCAATAATGTAATAACTTGCTAATAATGTAATAAAGGTGTTGAGCCAGTCACGTGATAACTTTTTGCCAATAGTGTAATAACTTATTACTTTATTGGCTGGTTATTTGGTTGTTGGCCTTATATAAAAAAGAAAATCTAATACCTGAGCCAATAATGTTATAACTGAGTACATAGGGCTAGTGGTAATGGTGTGTTTACATGACTATGCCATCCACTATGCCTACACAAACTACTACACAAAACTAGACAATAACGGACAGTTTGGTGAAATTTTCTTTATGGAATTTACTGATTTATTCTTTATGAAGAACCGCATGGCTGTGCATATGTGGATTAAATTAGTTTAGTAGCAGCATCTAGAGCATATGCATCAGACAAACATTCAGGTCATGATCATTGGTGAATGAAGCACCAATGATCATTGGTGCTTCATGATATATATATGATAATATTGAATGGGGGGCTGCCATATTTATATATTATTACATTATCGGCTCAGTTATTACATTTTCAGCCAAATCTGCAAGCGATCTAATGTCGCTCTGCAGATCAGGCTGGCCCAAAGCTGTTTTGGCTGATTCAAGAATCCCAGAGTAAAAGTAAAGCCTTGTTTATGATACTGCATAAAGTGCTCTCTCTGCAGCCACGGAGAGCCCTCTCCATTGTCTTACCCCTTGCAGGTCCTGGTTCTCAACATGTTGAAGAGCAGGTGAGCCTCCACGGGGCAGGAGTAGGTCCTTCCCAGCATGTCCAGAGCGGCTGGCTTTAGCAGGAGGGACAGACCCCTCAACTGGTCCAGCACAGCGGTCAGGAACTCATGGGCGTCCTACACACACAAAAACACAAACACGCAGGCATACACATACACAAATTACACACACACATGTTGAACCAAACCACACAAATAATAAAGAAGTTGTTTGGTATATATGGAGAGGGTGGGGGGACTCACTTTTTGTCCACCGTCCTGGAACTCTGGGGACTGCAGCGAAACCCTCTTCTTAAACGAACTCAGCACTGCCATCTTGTGGCCGTTGTTGTCGGAGCAACGTGATGTCCCGATGGCCACAAACTCCCTGGGGGGAAGAAAGTACGTAAGTAAGTGTGTGTGTGCGTGTGCCTATGTGCCTGTGTGTGTGTGTGTGTGTGTGTGTGTGTGTGTGTGTGTGTGTGTGTGTGTGTGTGTGTGTGTGTGTGTGTGTGTGTGTGTGTGTGTGTGTGTGTGTGTGTGTGTGTGTGGCGTGTGTGTGTGTGTGGCGTGTGTGTGTGTGTGTGGTGTGTGTGTGTGTGTGTGTGTGTGTGTGTGTGTGTGTGTGTGTGTGTGTGTGTGTGTGTGTGTGTGTGTGTGTGTGGCGTGTGTGTGTGGCGTGTGTGTGTGGCGTGTGTGTGTGCGTGCGTGTGCGTGTGCGTGTGTGCGCGCGTGTGTTTGTGTGTTTGCCAGTGTGTGTACCTGAGCAGCTGTGCAGAGGGGGCTAAGCTCCAAGCCCACTGCGTCTGCTCCATCTCCTGACTGAAGACCCTCACGGTCAGGAGACTCTGCAGGGTGGAGTTTAAATAGCAGCTCTGTGCCAGGTTGGGGAGCCTGAGAACACACACACACAACAACAGGTAGCAAGGCTTCACCTCACTACTGTACTAGCCACCAGGAGCCAGGAAGGAAGTACTTTGTCTATCGTTGCTTTGGTATTCATATTAAAGTATTAGTATTTTTGTAATAAGACCACATTTGAACATTCATTAGATGAAGATAAATCTTCACCTTATCTTTCAGTGTCATGTTTCTTCTTTTAAAGTGTAACTCTAACACGCATTCATATGGATAATTTATCAATATGGAGCCACAACCACCATCTAGTGGATATCAGCGGTAGTGCAGTTGTACCTGCTGCCGGTCTGTTTACTGAATGACCTCCCTGGTGCGGATGCTACTGGTGTGTCTACTGAGGGTTGGTGTGTATGAGCCCGTCATCCAGCACTCACCCCAGGAAGCCCAGCTGCTGCTCTGTGAGGCGAGGGGGGGCGGTCTGCCTGGTGAGGAGGCCACCAGACTGGGATGACGGCCCCCGGACGAGGGCCCCGTCTACGGAGGGTCTGGCCTGCACCCCGTCACACTGACTGTCCAACCAAGGGGTCCGGGCCTCCCTATGGGTCAAACATAGATACATATAGTTACTGTTTAGTCACTTTATTAGGGGCGCTTTAATCCAATGAGGTTTACGGGGAGGTTTCCTGGATACATTAATAAGCAAGTACGGTTTAGGGCAGCTTGCCCAAGGATGCTTAAAGGTACTGTGGACATTGGGATTCAAACCCTGCCTGCTGGGAGTCCAACATCCTCACCACTAGAACACTGTACCGCCCTCCCAATGTGGTACCTTATAGCAGATCAAGAGCCTAGGCTTTTCAAAGTTCATTACATTCAGATGTCATTTAACAACACTAGTTTCATTTTGGAGAACGGTATCCATGTGGAGATCTACGATTAGACCGGAGGTCACCAGAGGTCACCAGGGGTCACCAGAGGTCACCAGGGGTCACCTGGGGTCCTCTCCTCCTGTACCTACCTCAGGGCAGCAGCTCTATCCTCCTGGAGCTGCCCTGCCTCGGTGGGGCGCGCCGGCCTGGAGCCCTGGCCCGTGGCTGGGCCGACCTGGGCCACCTCGGAGGGGGGGGCCGTCGGTCTAGTGACTTCACTAGTAGGGTCACACACACACACACACACACACACACACACACACACACACACACACACACACACACACACACACACACACACACACACACACACACACACACACACACACACACGTTCAAAATAATCTTCAATCACATTACTGTGCTAAGAACAGAAAATAATAATCATACTAATGACAATAGAAATAAATGATAAAGGTCATAAAATATCAAAGTAATATTACTGTACATGAAATGTGCATAAAATGAACAATATAAACATGATGAATACATGAATCAATAGGTGAGTGTCCAGGTGAACATGCATGGTAGGTCTAGCAGCAGCGGGGCCTTGTGTGTGTGAATGATCAGTTATTTAAAGTCTCACCTGAGCTGCTGACCACACCAATGGTTCTTTCCTCCGGCCAACTTCTGCCCCAGTTTTCCCCGTTGCAATGAAGCAAACTATTTAAAGTAGGCTAGAGTCAGGAGGAGCGTTACGGACTAACGTATTCAAACAGACATATAAGTTCAGTGAGGCTGAGTGAGACCGACCTCGGCGAGGGGAATCTGCTGCAGCAGGAGCTGAGGGCTGGGGCTGCCTGGGTGGAGGAGACCACTGAGTCTGGGCCTCCATCGCTCCTGGGTGGGCTCAGCGTGGTCTCGGGGGGCTCTGGGACTCTGGGACTCTGGGATGTTGGTCTGCTCCTCAACATCCCTGACACCCACCCAAGACCAGAGGGCCCTTCCCCCACCCCCACCCAGACCCCAGACTGTTCTACACCTGGACACACAAAGGAAACACCACGTATTGTAGAACACTGCAGACTCATTCACCCCATCATTATCTACAGTGGAGCTAATCTGGGACCCAGCAGTCTTCCACGTTACAGCAGAACTCCCGAGGGGGAGAAGGCTCAGAGCTTGGGCCGGACACCAGAGGCTGAAGGGGCCGAGTCACGCCTTGGGTCCTGTTTCGTTACAGAGACATTCTACCAAAGAGAAACTCAGATGTGCTGGTCAATGACGCTTTCAGAAAGGGAGTTTAATTAACTGAGTGAATATAATGGCCAGCCTACCAGGCTTTGATTTGAAACCTGGCCTGCTGGAGTCCAGATTATCTGTCTGATTGCCTTTTGAATGTGATTTAATTCTTCCTCCTACCTGTCGCTGGTAGAACAGCAGGTAGGCTGTGCGTTGCCGCCGGCGACAGACGGCCCTGCCGGTGGTCCGTGACACCTTCAGGTCATTGTAGCGCAGCCATTGGTCAGCCAGGTTGTTGCCCTCTTCTGGATAGGCCCCCTCACTGATGTAATGTCCTGGGGGCGGGTTCAAAGATACATTTCTGACATGCCCAATCATATCATCATCAATATTCAATCATCAATAATCAAACATCAATCATACAATCATCAATAACTCAATCATTCAATAACCAATCTACCCAGGACAATGTAACTGCAAGCGACATACACAAAACTCCTAAAGTGTATGTGTGTGTTTGTGTGTGTTTGTGTCACCTGATGTAGCCCGGGCACCGATGTGGCTCAGTACACTCACCAGTGTGTACTTCTCCTGGGAAGGAAACGCGTATCATACTGAACAGTGAGCACGGCGTCGGCAGGACAGCAGCAGGTTCACACACAGAGAACATCTCCTGCACTTCTTCTCCCTTCATCTTACTAACAGTTACTAACTAAAGCTTAAGGCAAGGCAGCTATATTACTGTATATTAGTAAGTATTCTATAATTTATCTCACCTCATGTTATTAATAATACTAATTTGTTTAATTGATTAGCTTATTATCTCTCAAATATTCTTTCTCTCTCTTCTTCTCACCATGATGTTGCTGACCTCACTCCCTGCCTCTGTAGTATGAAATAGATCATTTGAAGGGTTAGTAAAGGCTACACCTATTCATCCTTTCAGTTATTCAATCAACATATACTCTTTGTCTATGTCTGGCCTTGCTTATTCTCTTCATGTGTACATAATACTGACACAAGAGATATAAGTGGATAAGATATTGGATCTTCTGAACAGGACAGGGACAAAGCTTCAGCACCTGTCCCAATGCTGAGTCCCAGGTTTCTGGACAGGAGGACTTCATCCTCCACCTTCTCTATCCTCCCAGTGAGGGTGAAGCGGAAGCGTTTCAGGTGGAGGACCAGAACGCTGCAGGAGACGAGGCAAGAGCAGGTAGAGCAACAGGAATTATAACTGTGCCCCCTTCCTGTTACAACAAACACTGGAAATAAAAGCTACTGTAGATCATTATCTCTCTAGCTTGTAGAATCACTCACTTAGGTAGGGTCAGGAAGCAGGTCTGGGTGCCAGATGTATTTCCTCCGCACTGGCAGGCGTACTTCAGAGAGCTCTCCTACAAACCAACACAACAACACACGCCTGGGTTTGACCCTCACACAGAGCAACCATCCGCCCGCAGCAGCACCGAGGGGGGGGATGAGCGACAGCATGGTGGGTCCATGACCTAGGGTGGGGTCACTGACCGTGAGGTATCTGTCCAGGGCCTGGCTCACCGAGCCTCCAGGCTCCAGGTCCAGGGACAGGTTGGTGAAGACCTCCATGGACGAGGACTGGCCCTCACATCTAACACAGGAGGACATACGGGAGACACTGATGAAGACTGCTGGCCAAGAGCAGGATACACTGCTGCTGGGGCCGACGTCCTCCCTACATCAAGGCCTCCATATCGTTAACCACTAAGGTGAGGACCAAGACCTACAGGGAGGACAAGACCTACAGGGAGGACCAAGACCTACAGGGAGGACAAGACCTACAGGGAGGACAAGACCTACAGGGAGGACCTACAGGGAGGACCAAGACCTAGAGGGAGGACAATACCTACAGGGAGGACAAGACCTACAGGGAGGACAAGACCTACAGGGAGGACCAAGACCTACAGGGAGGACCAAGACCTACAGGGAGGACAAGACCTACAGGGAGGACAAGACCTACAGGGAGGACCTACAGGGAGGACCAAGACCTAGAGGGAGGACAAGACCTACAGGGAGGACAAGACCTACAGGGAGGACAAGACCTACAGGGAGGACCAAGACCTACAGGGAGGACAAGACCTACAGGGAGGACCAAGACCTACAGGGAGGACAAGACCTACAGGGAGGACAAGACCTACAGGGAGGACCAAGACCTACAGGGAGGACCAAGACCTACAGAGTGGACAAGACCTACAGGGAGGACCAAGACCTACAGGGAGGACAAGACCTACAGGGAGGACAAGACCTACCTACAGGGAGGACCTACAGGGAGGACAAGACCTACAGGGAGGACAAGACCTACCTACAGGGAGGACCTACAGGGAGGACAAGACCTACAGGGAGGACCAAGACCTACAGGGAGGACCAAGACCTACAGGGAGGACCAAGAACTACAGGGAGGACCAAGACCTACAGGGAGGACCTACAGGGAGGACCAAGACCTACAGGGAGGACCAAGACCTACAGGGAGGACCAAGACCTACAGGGAGGACAAGACCTACAGGGAGGACCAAGACCTCCAGGGAGGACAAGACCTACAGGGAGGACAAGACCTACAGGGAGGACCTACAGGGAGGACCAAGACCTACAGGGAGGACCAAGACCTCCAGGGAGGACAAGACCTACAGGGAGGACCAAGACCTCCAGGGAGGACAAGACCTACAGGGAGGACCAAGACCTACAGGGAGGACAAGACCTACAGGGAGGACAAGACCTACAGGGAGGACAAGACCTACAGGGAGGACAGGACCTACAGGGAGGACCAAGACCTACAGGGAGGACCAAGACCTACAGGGAGGACAAGACCTACAGGGAGGACCAAGACCTACAGGGAGGACCAAGACCTACAGGGAGGACCAAGACCTACAGGGAGGACAAGACCTACAGGGAGGACCTACAGGGAGGACCAAGATCTACAGGGAGGACCAAGACCTACAGGGAGGACAAGATCTACAGGGAGGAAGTGTTCAATGTCAGCTCTTCTCTGGATCAGCCGCCCAGAGTGACTGCAGCATCCCACAGCGGTCAATATCTTTCTAAGGAAAACCATTGACGGCTTAATGTCGTTCAAGTAGTTTGTAGTTCCTCTGTGTTCACATCATCTTCTCTGAATTTTTCTATTGCTATTTTAAACTTGTAGAAGTATAGTCGTTGTCAAGAAAGGGCAGTGTGTGCGTCTGCCAGGGGGTTGAGGTGGAGTTGAGTTACCCCTTGCAGGTCCTGGTTTTCAACATGTTGAAGAGCAGGTGAGCCTCCACGGGGCAGGAGTAGGTCCTTCCCACCATGCCCAGAGCAGCTGGCTTTAGCAGGAGGGACAGACCCCTCAACTGGTCCAGCACAGCGGTCAGGAACTCATGGGCGTCCTACACACACAGACACACACACGCCTGCACCTACCTCAGGGCAGCAGCTCTACCCTCCTGGAGCTCCCCTGCCTCGGTGGGGCGCGTACCTGGGCCACCTCGGAGGGGGGGGCCGTCGGTCTGGTGATTGTACTGGTAGGGTCAAAACACACACACACACACACACACACACACACACACACACACACACACACACACACACCACACACACACACACACACACACACACACACACACACACACACACACACACACACACACACACACACACACACACGTTCAAAATAATCTTCAATCACATTGCTGTGCTAAGAACAGAAAATAATCATACTACTGACAATAGAAGTAAATGATAAAGGTCATAGAACATCAAAGTAATATTACTGTACATGAAATGTGCATAAAATGAACAGTATGAATAAACATGATGAATACATGAATCAATAGCTGAGTGTCCAGGTGAACATGCATGGTAGGTCTAGCAGCAGCGGGGCCTTGTGTGTGTGATGATCAGTTATTTAAAGTCTCACCTGAGCTGCTGACCACACCAATGGTTCTTTCCTCCGGCCAACTTCTGCCCCAGTTTTCCCCGTTGCAATGAAGCAAACTATTGAAAGTAGGCTAGAGTCAGGAGGAGCGCTACGGACTAACGTATTCAAACAGACATATAAGTTCAGTGAGGCTGAGTGAGACCCACCTCGGCGAGGGGAATCTGCTGCAGCAGGAGCTGAGGGCTGGGGCTGCCTGGGTGGAGGAGACCACAGAGTCTGGGACTCCATCGCTCCTGGGGGGGCTCATGGTGGTCTCGGGGGGCTCTGGGACTCTGGGATGGGATGTTGGTCTGCTCCTCAACATCCCTGACACCCACCCAAGACCAGAGGGCCCTTCCCCCACCCCCACCCAGACCCCAGACTGTTCTACACCTGGACACACAAAGGAAACACCATGTATTGTAGGATACTGCAGACTCATTCACCCCATCATTATCTACACTGGAGCTAATCTGGGACCCAGCAGTCTTCCACGTTACAGTAGAACTCCCGAGGGGGAGACGGCTCAGAGCTTGGGCCGGACACCAGAGGCTGAAGGGGCCGAGTCACGCCTTGGGTCCTGTTTCGTTACAGAGACATTCTACCAAAGAGAAACTCAGATGTGCTGGTCAATGACGCTTTCAGAAAGGGAGTTTAATTAACTGAGTGAATATAATGGCCAGCCTACCAGGCTTTGATTTGAAACCTGGCCTGCTGGAGTCCAGATTATCTGTCTGATTGCCTTTTGAATGTGATTTAATTCTTCCTCCTACCTGTCGCTGGTAGAACAGCAGGTAGGCTGTGCGTTGCCGCCGGCGACAGACGGCCCTGCCGGTGGTCCGTGACACCTTCAGGTCATTGTAGCGCAGCCATTGGTCAGCCAGGTTGTTGCCCTCTTCCGGATAGGCCCCCTCACTGATGTAATGTCCTGGGGGCGGGTTCAAAGATACATTTCTGACATGCCCAATCATATCATCATCAATATTCAATCATCAATTATCAACCATCAATCATACAATCATCAATAACTCAATCATTCAATAACCAATCTACCCAGGACAGTGTAACTGCAAGCGACATACACAAAACTCCTAAAGTGTATGTGTGTGTTTGTGTGTGTTTGTGTCACCTGATGTAGCCCGGGCACCGATGTGGCTCAGTACACTCACCAGTGTGTACTTCTCCTGGGAAGGAAACGCGTATCATACTGAACAGTGAGCACGGCGTCGGCAGGACAGCAGCAGGTTCACACACAGAGAACATCTCCTGCACTTCTTCTCCCTTCATCTTACTAACAGTTCAGGTTGAAGTTAAGCTTAAGGCAAGGCAGCTATATTACTGTATATTAGTAAGTATTCTATAATTTATCTCACCTCATGTTATTAATAATACTAATTTGTTTAATTGATTAGCTTATTATCTCTCAAATATTCTTTCTCTCTCTTCTTCTCACCATGATGTTGCTGACCTCACTCCCTGCCTCTGTAGTATGAAATAGATCATTTGAAGGGTTAGTAAAGGCTACACCTATTCATCCTTTCAGTTATTCAATCAACATATACTCTTTGTCTATGTCTGGCCTTGCTTATTCTCTTCATGTGTACATAATACTGACACAAGAGATATAAGTGGATAAGATATTGGATCTTCTGAACAGGACAGGGACAAAGCTTCAGCACCTGTCCCAATGCTGAGTCCCAGGTTTCTGGACAGGAGGACTTCATCCTCCACCTTCTCTATCCTCCCAGTGAGGGTGAAGCGGAAGCGTTTCAGGTGGAGGACCAGAACGCTGCAGGAGACGAGGCAAGAGCAGGTGGAGCGACAGGAGTTATAACTGTGCCCCCTTCCTGTTACAACAAACACTGGAAATAAAAGCTACTGTAGATCATTATCTCTCTAGCTTGTACAATCACTCACTTAGGTAGGGTCAGGAAGCAGGTCTGGGTGCCAGATGTATTTCCTCCGCACTGGCAGGCGTACTTCAGAGAGCTCTCCTACAAACCAACACAACAACACACGCCTGGGTTTGACCCTCACACAGAGCAACCATCCGCCCGCAGCAGCACCGAGGGGGGGGTGAGCGACAGCATGGTGGGTCCATGACCTAGAGTGGGGTCACTGACCGTGAGGTATCTGTCCAGGGCCTGGCTCACCGAGCCTCCAGGCTCCAGGTCCAGGGACAGGTTGGTGAAGACCTCCATGGACGAGGACTGGCCCTCACATCTAACACAGGAGAACATACGGGAGACACTGATGAAGACTGCTGGTCAAGAGCAGGATACACTGCTGCTGGGGCCGACGTCCTCCCTACATCAAGGCCTCCATATCGTTAACCACTAAGGTGAGGACAAGACCTACAGGGAGGACAAGACCTACAGGGAGGACCAAGACCTACAGGGAGGACCAAGACCTACAGGGAGGACCAAGACCTACAGGGAGGACAAGACCTACAGGGAGGACAAGACCTACAGGGAGGACCTACAGGGAGGACCAAGACCTAGAGGGAGGACAAGACCTACAGGGAGGACAAGACCTAGAGGGAGGACAAGACCTACAGGGAGGACAAGACCTACAGGGAGGACAAGACCTACAGGGAGGACCAAGACCTACAGGGAGGACCAAGACCTACAGGGAGGACAAGACCTACAGGGAGGACCTACAGGGAGGACCTACAGGGAGGACCAAGACCTCCAGGGAGGACCAAGACCTACAGGGAGGACAAAACCTACAGGGAGGACCAAGACCTACAGGGAGGACTATAGAAACCAATTACGTAATAACGGTCAATAACGTAATAATTTAAATGTAATAAAGCCAATAATGTTATAACTTGCTAATAATGTAATAAAGGTGTTGAGCCAATCACGTGATAACTTTTTGCCAATAGTGTAATAACTTATTACGTTATTGGCTGGTTATTTGGTTGTGGGCCTTACATAAAAAAAATCCTTTGAAAATGTAATACCTGAGCCAATAATGTAATAACTGAGTACATAGGGCTAGTGGTAATGGTGTGTTTACATGACTATGCCATCCACTATGCCTACACAAACTACTACACAAAACTACACAAAAACTGACAGTTTGGTGAAATTGTCTTTATGGAATTTACTGATTTATTTTTTATGAAGAACCGCATGGCTGTGCATCTGTGGATGAACTTGTGCATTAAATTAGTTTAGTAGCAGCATCTAGAGCATATGCATCAGACAAACATTCAGGTTATGATCATTGGTGAATGAAGCAGTATGAATATGATATATGATAATATTGAATGGGGGGCTGCAGCCATATTTATATATTATTACATTATCGGCTCAGTTATTACATTTTCAGCCAAATCTGCAAGCGATCTAATGTCGCTCTGCAGATCAGGCTGGCACAAAGCAGATCAGGCTGGCCCAAAGCTGTTTTGGCTGATTCAAGAATCCCAGAGTAAAAGTAAAGCCTTGTTTATGATACTTCATAAAGTGCTCTCTCTGCAGCCACGGAGAGCCCTCTCCATCCAGTGCCTTACCCCTTGCAGGTCCAGGTTCTCAACATGTTGAAGAGCAGGTGAGCCTCCACGGGGCAGGAGTAGGTCCTTCCCACCATGCCCAGAGCGGCTGGCTTTAGCAGGAGGGACAGACCCCTCAACTGGTCCAGCACAGCGGTCAGGAACTCATGGGCGTCCTACACACACAAACACGCAGGCATACACATACACACACATGTTGAACCAAACCACACAAATAATAAAGAAGTTGTTTGGTATATATGGAGAGGGGGGGGGACTCACTTTTTGTCCACCGTCCTGGAACTCTGGGGCCTGCAGCGAAACCCTCTTCTTAAACGAACTCAGCACTGCCATCTTGTGGCCATTGTTGTCGGAGCAACGTGATGTCCCGATGGCCACAAACTCCCTGGGGGGAAGAAAGTACGTAAGTAAGTGTGTGTGTGTGTGTGTGTGTGTGTGTATGTGTGCTAATGTGTGTGTGCGTGTGTGTGTGTATGTGGCGTTTGTGTGTGTCGTGTGTGTGTGTGTCTGTGTGTGTGTGTGTGTGTGTGTGTGTGTGTGTGTGTGTGTGTGTGTGTGTGTGTGTGTGTGTGTGTGTGTGTGTGTGTGTGTGTGTGTGTGTGTGTGTGTGTGTGTGTGTGTGTGTGTGTGTGTTTGCCAGTGTGTGTACCTGAGCAGCTGTGCAGAGGGGGCTAAACTCCAAGCCCACTGCGTCTGCTCCATCTCCTGACTGAAGACCCTCACGGTCAGGAGACTCTGCAGGGTGGAGTTTAAATAGCAGCTCTGTGCCAGGTTGGGGAGCCTGAGAACACACACACACAACAACAGGTAGCAAGGCTTCACCTCACTACTGTACTAGCCACCAGGAGCCAGGAAGGAAGTACTTTGTCTATCGTTGCTTTGGTATTCATATTAAAGTATTAGTATTTTTGTAATAAGACCACATTTGAACATTCATTAGATGAAGATAAATCTTCACCTTATCTTTCAGTGTCATGTTTCTTCTTTTAAAGGCACCCAGTGCAACTTTATGTAAACATTCAATGAAAAATAAACATTCAATTTCTAGTCTTTTTTACACGTAGTAAGTTTCAATAACTCCATACCATTACATATCGACATTCAAGGAGCAAAGATGAGACGTCGTTGTGTGGTGAGAACTGATAGAAAATCGTAAACAACAACAACAATCGCCGGTGGGGAGAAGCCATTTTTCCATTGACTGGAAGCCTGCTTTATTTATTGTAGGTTACAAAAAATAAAGAAAATGGCGGCATTGTTGTTGTTATCGATTTTGTATCAGTTCTCACCACACAACGACGTCTCATCTTTGCTGCTTAAATGTCGGTATGTAATGGTATGGAGTTATTGAAACTTACTACGTGTAAAAAAGACTAGAAATTGAATGTTTATTTTTAAGCCTCGAAAGTTGCACTGGGTGCCTTTAAAGTGTAACTCTAACACGCATTCATATGGATAATATATCAATATGGAGCCACAACCACCATCTAGTGGATATCAGCGGTAGTGCAGTTGTACCTGCTGCCGGTCTGTTTACTGAATGACCTCCCTGGTGTGGATGCTACTGGTGTGTCTACTGTGGGTTGGTGTGTATGAGCCCGTCATCCAGCACTCACCCCAGGAAGCCCAGCTGCTGTTCTGTGAGGCGAGGGGGGGCGGTCTGCCTGGTGAGGAGGCCCCCAGACTGGGATGACGGCCCCCGGACGAGGGCCCCGTCTACGGAGGGTCCGGCCTGCACCCCGTCACACTGACTGTCCAACCAAGGGGTCCGGGCCTCCCTATGGGTCAAACATAGATACATATAGTTACTGTTTAGTCACTTTATTAGGGGCGCTTTAATCCAATGCAGTTTACGGGGAGGTTTCCTGGATACATTAAAAAGCAAGTACGGTTTAGGGCAGCTTGCCCAAGGATGCTTAAAGGTACTGTGGACATTGGGGTTCAAACCCTGCCTGCTGGGAGTTCAACATCCTCACCACTAGAACACTGTACCCCCCTCCCAATGTGGTACCTTATAGCAGATCAAGAGGCTTTTCAAAGTTCATTACATTCAGATGTCATTTAACAACGCTAGTTTCATTTTGGAGAACGGTATCCATGTGGAGATCTACGATTAGACCGGAGGTCACCAGAGGTCACCAGAGGTCACCAGAGGTCACCTGGGGTCCTCTCCTCCTGCACCTACCCAAGGGCAGCAGCTCTATCCTCCTGGAGCTGCCCTGCCTCGGTGGGGCGGGCCGGCCTGGAGCCCTGGCCCGTGGCTGGGCCGACCTGGGCCACCTCGGAGGGGGGGGCCGTCGGTCTAGTGACTTCACTAGTAGGGTCAAAAACAACACACACACACACACACACAGACCCAGACCCAAACACATGTTCAAAAAAATGTACCATCACAATTCCTGCGCTTAAGACAGAAAAATATAAAAAGATATTAAAATAGAAGTGAAAGATAAAGGTCCTAGAATATCAAAATAATATTAATGTACACAAAATGTCGATAGGGTTTACATGTGGTCGATAGGGTTTACATGTGGTCCATAGTGTTTAAATGTGGTCCATAGTGTTTAAATGTGGGCGATAGTGTTTAACTGTGGGGGATAGTGTTTAAATGTGGTCGATAGGGTTTACGTGTGGTCCATAGTGTTTAAATGTGGGTGATAATGTTTAAATGTGGGCAATGGTGTTTACATGTGGTCGATATTGTTTAAATGTGATCGATAGTGTTTAAATATGGTCGATAGTGTTTAAATGTTCTTTTCCCTCACTCTCCACCTCATCCCTAACTCTCCACCTCAAGCTGGTGTGTAGTGAGCGTTCTGGCACCGATTGGCTGCCGTGCATCACCCAAGTGGGTGCTACATATTGGTGGTGGTTAGTGAGGTCCCCCCTTCACTTTAGGCGTCTTTGAGTGTTATTAATTATTATTATTCTTCATGTTTAACCTCTGTTTTCCTTTTATTCCTAGTCTGTTTTACATAGTTTTGAATGATGACTATATGCTCTGTAAGGTGACCTTGGGTGTCTTGAAAGGCGCCTCTAAATTAAATGTATTATTATTATTATTATTAAAATGTGCATTAAATGCACGTTATGAATAAAGTTGATAAATACACGAATAAATAGGTGACTGTCCAGGTGAACATGCATGTTCGGTCCAGCAGTAGTGGGGATAGGCCTCGTGTGTGTAAATGATCAGTTATTTAAAGTATCACCTGAGCTGCTGACCAAACAGGGCAGCGCCTCCGGTTAACTTCTGCTCCTGTTTTCGCTGTTGCCAGTAATACGGTAATAGTGAGGAAAAGAGATTTCAGTTACACATAGAGACATAGAGAATACATTATCTAATGTATGAATTTGAGATTAAACTAAATAAACTGAAGTAAATAATTTGATATGGGACAGATGATACAGCTACACGGACAACAAACTACTTTAACTTAATAAATAAATCCTACTTTGGGGACCCTTTAATCCAAAGGAGGACGACTACAGACTACGATCCTCCAGTAAGACCTCTCAGTTCAGTAGAGTGGGACCAACCTTGGGGAGGCCAAAACGCCGCAGCCACCCCCAGCGGGGCCTGGGCCTCTGGGGGAGGGGCCTGCTCTCGGGGGGCGGAGCTGGGTCTGAGTGGGTGGAGGGGTCGGAGCCCGGAGGGTCCCGGTGGTCCTCACTGCTGATGCTCAGCGTGTCGACGCTGCAGAGAGTCACAGAGAGGCCCTGGCCCTCTGTGGGCCGTGTCGGGTCGACCTGCTCCGCTGCAGGACTCGCCTGGTATCTCTGTTGAGAGGAGGAACACCACAGAACAATGATCACACAGTAAAGTGATATATATTATAGAAGTACAGAAGTATTTGTACATGCAGATTGGATTCTCTTCAAAGGAGAGCAACAAGATCATCTGGAATTCCAACAGCCGTTGAAACTCATGTACTGGTTTCATTGGGTGGGTCTCACGTACCTGAGGTGCGATGCAGGGCCAGCAACACAGGCTTGCTAAGAAATTCATTCTCGCACGATAATAATTTAGCAATGCTGAATTATTATCATCCAATCTCTCTGCTCGTCCAACTTGAACTGCCTCAAGTGGAACATGAGGCTGGTTGCCAGGGCTGCCTTGGAATGGGCCTTCTTATGACATCATAGAGCCACTGAAGCACCGATGTATCGGGGCATTCTATCATGTGTGTGTGACTCTGTTTTACTTTAGCTTTATTAAATAAGCTTTGTTAATCCTTTTTAAATACATACAGGGATTCTAACCCGTGTGGGAATCAAACCCCTGACCCTGGAAGTGTCCATCGCTCCTGATGGAGTCCTGAGATAAACCTCATGTGTTCCGATATACTGGGATGTGATTCATAATCATACGTGTGGTTCATGTGAATGGACCAGAAACTAATTGCACTGCTGTGATGTGATTGGAGGATATTAGCAATATATTTAATGAGCCATCTTATGAGTTAAACCTACGCAAAAATACGCATATAATTTCACTGTGGAACAATTGAGATAGCATCAATGTGATTAAAGATGGACTTTGGTTTCCCTCCTCTGTCAGCTGCCACTTGGAGGTTCATCCTGAACTGCTTCAGGACTCACTGGCCATGCAGAGAGGTCATAAGTCTGTCCCCTCCTAATTGTTGTATGTTGTACTTCCTGGCACTTAATGCATGCATTAATTGGATGTCATATTTAGTTAAAGTAGGCTACTTAGATGTAGCATCTTATCATAGCTATCTATGTTGAACACGGGGAATGGATTAACCTAGTGGTTGCTGGTGCTTTGCACTTGGTTCTATAAACATCCTTATTGTACCTACAGTGATGTATTGTTTCACTTTCTTATGACAAATGTACTTATTAAAAGTCGCTTTGGATAAAAGCGTCCTAAATGTAAATGTAAGAGACGCATTTCCCTCAAATTAACATGAGTAGTCGCATTTGTACATAAATGGGCTTCTCTTAATTAGGCAGCAAGATCAAATTGTAGCGCTAACCCCATATTGAATCTCATGTAGTGATTTTATTCTGTGGTTCTCTGGCTACCTCCCCTACACCAAACACAAGGCCAGCATAACATGCTAGCCCCACTCTCTGTGAACAGGTCAAGTTATTCATTCCCTTGTGTCATTACACGGCACTTCTTAATACTGTGGAATGCTCCATTCACTTGATTGGGCCTCCGCCTTCCCGACTTCCCATTGACCACTGTCAAGGATAGGGGATTTTTTGCCTTTGATTCACGTCTTTCGTATCACTCCTGAAGTAGTTAGGTAACCCAAGCCAAGCGTATTTCGGTTGCTAAGCGACGCACCGAAAGGTGTGACCCCAGGGGGCACTGTTGTACATTTTCTGCAACATGCACGTGTGCATTTTAACAAAAACATAAATAAAAGATATGGGGTGTTTCTAGGTTTCATTAACATCCGGGGCTTAGCCCAGACGGAAAATGAAATGCCAAAATTATTTCTATGCTTTATTTTGCATTTTTTCATAATGCTTCACCTAAATAAACAAAATGCGCTGTTTATTATAGCTTAAAATAGCTAACTGACTGCTGTGCTGCTTATCCCCAAATGTCTAAAGTTCCATTCAAGTTATTTCAGAGTAAAATTAATACAAGTGAGACACTTTACACACACACACACACACACACACATCTGACTGGGGATAGGATAGGTTGATTCACTTGAGGTGGTAAAAAGGTTATGTTTTTAAACTGTTTACTCTCTTGCCAGAAGGACTATCTAGACTAGACTTTACTTTCATTTTAACCCAAAAATTATATTTTGGGCTAATTAAACACAGGGTCTGTGATTCGGATGTCTGGGTTCAGGGTCTGCGTTCAGGGCCTAATCGACCAGGTAAACACGCGTCCTGCCGTCTTCCGAGCTCCAGGAAACACACCAAGTAGGCTACCAGGTGGTTAATATTTAGCTCAGACGTCGTTCACTCAATACATTCATGATCCAAAATCTGACCGCAGCTGACCTCAGATATGGTGAACTGGGCTTTTATTTCTTTCACTTCATATGTTTCGACCAATCCTGTGGCTGGAGGCAGAGTTATTTGCAGACAAACTAGACCAGCCCATGAACATTGTAAAATGTAAATACACAGACATTCCTGTATAATTAAGGTGTATAACAGCTCCCTCTGCTGGACAACAGTCTCACACCAAACTACATTTTCCGTTTGAACCAACGTAGTACATTAATATGAGACGGGTTGGTGGATTGAACGTGTTGTAGTAGCAGAGAACGGCCTGCGGGGTAGTGTGTACATTGTTAAATACATGAATAGGCTTGAATTTAGTAGTAATATGGAGGTTTCATATTTTTACAAAATGGATTAATTGAACATTAATGAATAACAATCATTCAATGTACTGCAGGAGTTTAGCTTGACATTAACCAAGTTAAAGGACAATTAAATGAACCGCAACAAACATGTAGAAGTCAATGTGGGATTTTAATATATAAACAAAAACACATGACAATAGTTTAGTACACTTTTGTAAAGGAAAGTAGAGGAAAACATTTTCCCAAATGAATCTTTTCAAAATGTCACCACCATTCCGAAAGCAAGTGAAGAGGTTTGTGTAAAAGCAGTCCTCCCTGACCAGCTCTGTCCCTGACTCTAAACCCTGACTCTCAACCCTAACGCTGAACCCTCTGAGGGCAGGAAGGCGCGCCTTCAGTGTAAAGGTTTGAACCAGAAGGAAGAAAAGAGGAAGCAGTAGAGAGTAGTGAAGTAGTGAGGTTAGTGACAGACGTGAGGGAAAGGCGTGTGGAAGCACACGGTTACATGTTGGGTCAAGAAGATCACTCCCACTGGAGGTCAGACAGTCCTGGTTGTCCTCAGGATTTGCTTTCCAGATGTACGGCTTCTCCATCAGTCCTCCAGATTCCTGGTCTGGTTACAAACGTAATTTGTCTCTAATGTAAGTTAACAAACACAGTAGTAATTTGTCTCCAATATCAGGTAACAAACCCAGTAGTAGTTGGGCTCTAATGTAAGGTCACAAACACAGGAGTAGTTGGGCTCTAATGGTGCGTAACAAAGTAGCAGCTCTAGTTTGTCTGGTAAACAAACACAGTAGTATGCCGTAACTTGTACTGGACAAACTAATCCTGCGTTACAACAAGTCCACTCTGTTCATTTTATGCAAACTTACGAGGATCCTGGTTGGTGGAGTGATGTCGTCCTCCAGAGTCTTGGCTCCTCCATCAGCTCTCCTCAGCCAGAGTCCTGGTCTGGAACAAACAGCCCGAGTCCGGCCCTAAAGTCTGGTAACAAACATGTAGTTTGTCTTATTTTTAAGCCCTTTATTTCCAGTATTTCCGTTCTAGTATGAAAACACAGCGGTAGTTGGTTAATGCATGTCAAAGTAACAGCTGTATTTTGCCCTTTAAGTCAACCATGTAAGTAAATACAAACTTACGAGGAATCCTTGTTGGTCGATTCCTAGTCGTCCTCCAGCATCTCAGCAGCTCCTCCAGCAGCTCTCCTCAGACAGAGTCCTGGTCTGGAACAAACATCGGATGTCTTGCTTCAACATGTGGTAAAACAGATGTAGTCGTCTGGTATATATGGTACAAACGCCGGTAGTTTGTGGTAGCAGTATTCTACGAGAAGTGGCAGTCAGTGTGATGATCACTTCAGAGTATAGCTCCATCTACCCCACGACAGACGTCCTTCACCAGGCAGGGCCTCCACCAGCTCCTCCACCAGGCAGGGCCTTCAACACGGCTCCTCCATCAGCTGGTCTGGTTACAAACACAGTTGGTCTCAGCAGTAAATCACCTGGGGACGCAACACACCCCACCTCCTGCATCTGAGGTTCACTTGTAAAATGGAAGACTAATTTAAACACTTCAATTAGACAACGTCTGCAGATTGTCGCGTTCAGCAATTCATCCACTACGGTCGTAGCAGCACTAGCAACAATAATGGGTCATATGACTCTTGCATAACCCCCATATGAATTAATTCAAATCACAGCTTTGCACAGATTTAAAGTCATAAGATGATCAAAACCAGACCTAAACTACCGTGGATTTTAGTGTTTCAGATGAGCTTGGTGATAGTTACCCTCTGGTCCGGTGCTGCAGGCCGCTGGTCTCCAGCCTCAGTCTCCGGTCCACCCTGGCACCACAAGCCTCCGGACCCCAGCCTCTCAGCCTCGCATTTCAGCTACAGCAGCAGGATTATATCAGCATTTGCCCAACAATAACTCAATTGACTCATCTGAAACCGAGTTACAATTAATTGAACTATTATTTTATAACTCAAGGCTAGAAAGGACTTGAGACCAGACATGAGCATCCCGTTTTTGGGAATGAAGACAGAGCAGTCCACAAGTTTAAAGAAGTGGTTCAGGCCATGCATTGAAACTGACCTGAGAAGACTCTACTCACACACCAGTGCACTGACCTGTTCTGGAGGACTTCTGACAGGAGGTGAAGGTCTGGCTCTGGGTGAGGAGGTGGAGGTCTTGCTCTGGGTGAGGAGGTGGAGGTCTTGCTCTGGGTGAGGAGGTGGAGGTCTTGCTCTGGGTGAGGAGGTGGAGGCAGACACCATGGTACAAACTACATGTTACCTTTTTAACCTTGTACAGTTCTAGAGTATCTTCTACTGTGACATGTGGGAATGAAGGCCAATATTTTAGCTTTGATATTATCCAGTTGGTAAATCTGCACCAAAGTCTTTGTTTAACGTCATTCCATTGGGTAGGGTTTATCTTCTGTGGCAATTAATGACAGCAGATATTTAGAACGTACAAAAGCTGAAGTAACAAAGAACAGTAAGCAATATCGATATTAAATCAAATATACTCAGCCATATTCAGGTGCTGGGTTCCTTTGAAGAAATGTCAAATTGTCTTCCACCTTGTAATGATTTTCAGCCTTCACTGATGTCAAAAATGGGGCCGCAAGTAGAACGCCGTTTTGTACGCAGCGAGAGTCCCGTCACCGTGGTTAAAAGTATGGCGCAACCATCGGAAATTATCAACACTGTATTGTACGACTTACTTGTCAGTATGTATTTAATATCAAATTTAAGTTGTTTAAGATAAGGGGCAACAATTCCCAATGGAAACCGACTGAAAAATAGTTTCCGTTGGCAACGGCTCGAGGTTACTCAAATACAATCCAGAACGTTCAGCCAGATTCCCTCAGGGGACTCCTGACCAACTAACTGCCAGGTGGTTTCTAATGGTTGTCAAGACTACAACGTTCTATGCTAACCATTGGGACTAAATCAAGTGACGGCACTCAGAAACTTCCACGGCGGGAAGCACAAACCGTCCGACTGGAATCCGAACATTCCGGCCGGAACCAACCAAAGAAAAAACAGAACCAGCTCCTCACCTTGAGCTGAACGGAGGAAGATCCTGAAGTCCAGCAATGGTCTTCATTAAAACACAGCCAACAGACTTACCTTGACGAGATCTGTTTGTTGCTGTTGGTCATTACTACCATTCAGTGTACCTTTACATTATTATGCACCCAGTGTGTACATGTTATATCACTCAAAACCGTACGAAGAACCAAACTACCATGTACGTCCCACAACAACTTTAAACCTCAAATCCTTGCCTAAGAACAATGGAATCATTCACTACAAAACAGTGTCTCCATTTTACAATTATCTAGATTATTCAGGGTACAAACCATACAGAGCAAATCTAACCGTTGAACTCACAGAGAGCCGACCATAGCCCTGCAACGTCACCTTGACCGCCTCATCACCAACAGCAAATCATGCAAGCCAGCCAACACATGTACAGGTCCAGTGAGAAGTGGGCATCTGAGCGAAAGGACTGCTCATAATAAATAGAAGCCCAATTCCTGAATTATCCAACCATCTTCATGGTTTAAAGATTTACAGACTTGACATGCCATTGTGTTCTAATCACCTTTGTCTGCTCCCTTGTTACTTATAAAACTCTACATCTCCATCACTAGAATGTAGCATCCTACTCATGGGGGGGTGGTCTGAGTGAGCAGAGATGCATGCAGGGATACAGTGCCGTCTGAAGTCTTCAGTTCTATAGACACGCCCCTCAGGAGAAACCAAATGTGTGAGAATCTGTCGTGACATCAATTACATGAGCTGGAATATCCTTCAAGATGGCGCCAGGATTCTCAGAGGAGAAAGGCCAAGAGTAAGATGTGAGGGTTCTTCCTCTCAGCCAGTGGAACACAACAACGGTCCTCATCAGAGTACCATGGAACACTTTGAAACATTCTCCTTTTTACAGCTTGAAGCCCCAGTGAAGGTTTCCTGACCTCAGCTGAAGAGCACAACTTCAGCTCGAAGAGCGCACGAGCTGGAGTTCCCGGACTGGTTCTGATTTAAGGGAACCAATCGTTCAGCTTGTCCGGTCCGAAACGAATACAGTTCAGCCTGAGAAGACGTGCAACTGAGAGCAAGACAAGATCCACAAGGCTCTCCATCAATCCAGCAAGGTAGGAAGAGCCGTCTCATTACAGGTCTGAAGGTTATCTTGAATATCCATTTAGGTCCCTTTCCAACGTCAGACTCTCCTTGTGGAATGCCTTTAGGTGTCCATCCTCCATTGATCCTGATTGGTGTAGTCCTAGTTTCAAGTCACTGATCTGAACACGCCGCTTGCATCCTTTTACACTTGATCTGGATACTCTCCTTCCTGCCCAGTGTGTTGAATATCGCTCCTGGGCGTCGCTCAGGGCTCTTCAGGTCTACTGGAGGCCCTTAAGTAAACGTGTGGCCGTCCATCAGGTATGATTTATTTGACCATTCCAATATCCCAAGCCAATCACAAAGACCCCCGTATGAACATTATCACTGTCAAAGCAAGCCAGACACACACATAGAACCCAGGACAGGCACGTAGAACCCCAAGCCAGGTGTGAGTGGGAGACACATACACAGTAGAACCCTAGCGATGCTCAAAAATCATCCATCTCATGTCAAACCCAAACACACACACCACTGAGCCATAAAAGGCCAAACAATCATGCAGGGTAAAAACCTCATGCCAAATAACATTTCATCACCCCCCCCAGCTCTCCTGCCAGGGCACCCAGAACAGAACAACCAATTACTTATGTGCCACATTCTTCAGTTGCGTCACACATTGGTGATGGATTATGCTTGGCGTCTCCAAAATATGTCCCAGGTTGATTCAACGTCTCTGAAGTCATGTCTTTGTAGTCCAGTGGTTTCCTGAATGAGGGGCCTTCACAGATGCACACGGTGCAGCTTTAGTCAGCCTGAGGACAGGAAGGAGGTCATCTGTTCAGAAGACCACACAGTGGAGGGGGGTGGCTCTTGAGGAGCAGGATCCATCTGGGGATGGCCCCAAATAAGACCTTCATGGAAATGAAACCGTTCCTGAGGAGTCACGATGCCTGGAGGGGACTGTTGAATGTGTTCCATGGTTCTCTGTGTCAGACTGAAGTTGTGTTTTAGTCGTTGAGATGAGGAGCCCCCTCATCTCCCCCTGGTGTTTCTCCTTCGGAATCCCCGAGTCCATTTTAAAGAACATTCCAGTCCATGTAACTGACGTCACGACAGTTTCTCAAACACTTGGTTTCCCCTGAGGGGGCGTGTCTACGGACCTGTAGACTTCAGACAGCTCTGTATCCCAGTATGCACCTCCGCTCACTCAGACCACACCCTCATCAGTAACGCAACACAAGTGATGAAGATGCAGAGCTCAGGAGAGTAGAATGAAAGAAGACTGAAGATATCAGAACCCAACCCATTACTCCAGCTTACAACAACAACGTGGAGCCTAACCATTTTAACAAATCATTAAAACCAACATAAACCAAACACCTAAGAAACCCATGAACCAATAAAACATCCTTACTACTCAGATCAACCTTCAGGTAACAGGTTAACTCACCAGGAAGCCAAAATACATCAATGTGCCCAAGAGTAATGAGAAATTAATGACTTAGTTTGCAGTTCATCTTCATGGTTAAGTTGGGATACTCCCAGACCTGCAGTTAAATATCCATGATAGACCTTTGAAGGTAGGAACAGTTTAATCATGGTCCAAATTTCAAATGATTTATATTCAACATACACGTCACATCAGTTGTGCTTTGCCACACAATTCTACTCACATCAGGTTCAGATGAGATGCTCCTCTTTACTTCAAAAAGTCTTTAACCTGTGAAACAGGAAGAGATGTTAAATAAGTCACAGACCTCAACAAAACAGTACACACAAGTTCTGGTTTCTGGGAACACAACATACGTTGAGAGACGCTACACTGCCAAACAGTGGAGGACACCAACGTACTGTCCAGTTCCCTCTTAAGTGAAACGCACCAGATGCAACCAATTAACTAATTAAGAAAACCACTTGGCAGGCGAGCTGCGGCAGGTGAGCTATTAGTAAAACTCAACGCAGGTTCGGCGCCCTCTGGTCGCCTTGGTAACAGCGAGAGGCTATTTCAGCTCTGTCTTTGATCTTAAATGACCCCCCTCATTTTAATTAAAGGGATGAGTTTTATTTGACTGATTTAGATTCAAAACAAAAAAGTCTTCATTCAATTCACCTTACTGTGTGCGCGAGTGAGTGTGTGTGTGTGAGAAGGAAGCTTTCATCAAAGAGACCAGAGAGACTCATTCACTGGTTAAACTGGAGACATCGCCTATCACCACACACACACCAATACACCAATACACCATATAGATTCACACCATATGCACGCACACACCACAGATACACACGATAGATACAAACCATATATATATATACACACGCACACACCATATATATATATATATACACACGCACACACCATATAGATACACTCCATAAAGATAAACACACCAAATAGACACCAAAGATTAACTTAATATAGATACAAACTATATAGATACACCCCCCCCCCATACACTCCATACAGTTCTGGTCACTAAATACTCCTCTCTTCTCCCCTCTACTTCTTTTCTCCTCCCGTCTCCCTTCCACGCATATCGCATTTTTATTGGCTCTACTCGAGAATAGATTTGGGTGGGGATTTCTAGGTTTCATAAACATCCGGGGCTTAGCCCAGAGGGAAAATGAAAATGCTGCACGCCAAATTTATGGGTACGCTTTATTGTGCATGCAAACTTTTTCATAATGCTTTATCTAAATAAACAAAATACGCAGTTTATTATATAAACTTATTGCAGAGTAAAATGAATACAAGCGAGGCAGACTGTCACACCCCGCCTCGGGTGAAGGTATTATGTAACCTTAATAAACCAGACTTTCAAACCCAAAGGATGGCAAGGCACACAGTTGCAAACCGTTTTTGAACAACATTTATTCCCCCAAAGTGTCAGATAAGTGCAAAACATACAGGAGGCCAACCACCAAATATCTGAAAATAGTAAAATAAAACCCTATTCATAACCAATTCCTAAATCAATTAAGTCAAATAATCAATCATCAAATATTCTCAATAATAAATCAAGCATATTGAAAATCAAATACCGGTGCTTCAAATAATCAACGTCTATAAAAAAATAAATAAAAAAAAGGCAAAATAAATGCCCATTAAACTCAATCACTGAATGCATTTAACCATAATTTACAACATAATGGAATAATCACCTCAGTAGATATTCAGCATCTCGTGGAGAGCTGAGCATCCTGCTCAACACAGACACCCTCTTCTGGCAACAGCATACAGCAGACTGTCAGAAGGACAGCAGCTCACCCTTTTTATACCCCATGGCCCCCTCCCACTAGACAGGCCCAATCAACAGGGGGATTATAACACTGTGGCATTTTGCAAATCAACCATGAATAAACTCAAATACAGCATGCATGTTAAAGTTCATTTCATCTTGTAGATCAGTGATTTTCACTAGTGCATTTCGGCTTGTCGCTCATTAATGTCCAATGTCAATGTCCAGTGTCCTCCTTTGACACAAGGGAAAATGGTTTGGCCCAAATTGGGCCAATCAGTTTCAGCAGGTGTTTCCTGACACCATATTTAAAGCCCTCAGCCCACCCTGTCTCTTTTAGTCTGCATTACAGAGCCATGGTGAGGGGGAAAGATTGTTTGTGAGTGTTTGTTGCTTGAATAAAGAGCTTGAATATACTGTATGCTTGAAGGTTTGCTGTTCATACACTATCCATCTATGCGCGCTATTGATAGGCAGTTAAACAGACAGGGACAGTGGTCAAACTGTCACACAGACCTTACACATATACACATACACATACACATACACACACACACACACAGATCTGACTGGGGATAGAATAGGTTAATACACAGGTGGTAAACAGGTTGTTGTTTATTCTCTTGCCAGAAGGACTATCTAGACTAGGCTACTCATAAATGTTTATGATTATTATTATTTATTTTTTCAAAGATCATATTCGGGGCTAATTAAATAACATCCGAGGCTTTAGCCCCGAATAAAACAGCATAGGGACGCCACTGCATAAGATCTCCCCCCACCGGTGGGTCTTTCTTTTCTTGATACTAACATTAATTCTAAACAGCATTTCACACAGTAGCCTATAATAGGAAATTCTCAAAGGTAAATCAGCATAATTTAACACTGACTGTAGCTTTTTATGGGTAAAGAAGCAACGGGGAAGGACCGTACTAAACGCCCTATCCATTGTATGGGTCTGTAAGGTGCTAATCAAATCAATCAAATGTATTTATTAAGCACCTTTAATTAAAAGGTAATTGGTTTGGGGGAGATCTTATGTTTTATGGATGTTTTTGTATGCCTACTGCAGAAAATATGCAACAGTGCCCCCTGGGGTCACACTTTTCGGTGGGTCGCAGAATTCGGTGCAACACCGGTCATTATCATGGTCATTATCGGGAAAATAAGCCCCTTCAGGGCGAAGCAAGACACCTTCGCTTCGCGTCGGTGTCCGGTTTGCCCTGTCGGGGGCTTATTTTCAAAATAATGTCCGGCGTTCTATATATTATCCTATCCCTTACATAATAACTGTTCAAGTCTGATTTAATATCTTTCTGGCCGTCGAACTTGAAAAGCCTCAAATTGTAGACGCAGGTCATCTTCCTAGGGCCTTCGTAAGAGATCATAGAGCCACCATTATATCGGTACTCCTCGTGTGTGTGTGTTTGTGTGTGTGTGTGTGTGTGTGTGTGTGTGTGTGTGTGTGTGTGTGTGTGTGTGTGCGTGCGTGCGTGCGTGCGTGCGTGCGTGCGTGCGTGCGTGCGTGCGTGCGTGCGTGCGTGCGTGCGTGCGTGTGTGTGTGCGGCGTGCGTCCATGTGTGTGTGTGTGTGTTGAATCAAATTTGTCACATTATAGAGGACTAAATAAGGAACGAAAACTTACTTCCTAAACTGATCACATTTAAACAAGTCGATAAGCGGGTCAGCCCCTCCCCTAGCATGTTTTTATATATAAAGAACACAGATGTTTTTACATTTATCATATAAAAGCAGGATAAATGTGACTGATTTCCTTCCTCTTTAATCAGTAGGGTCACACAGGTCATGATGAAGATGGGGAAACTTTATTAAGCCAAATTGTTCTTCTTAAAGTCAAGCTACTTCATTGTAATTTGCACAACACATCATGTTCACATCAGGGACCGGGTGAACTATGCTCAGTGACGAATAGTGTGGAGTCGTAGAACAGTCCATAGCCCAAACTGTTATATTTTTGGTGGCATCGTGACCTATGGCAGCGATCTCTGCTGTCCAGTGACATCCAGACCTACTGTGTGCCCTCATCATATGTCACTACACAGAATAACACCATTAATAACTTAAATTTAGTCATAGATTTGTTTTATAGAATTCAGTAGAAGTCAGATATTTAATGTAGGCTACCTCTATGACCATCGTTTTTTTTGTTTTTATTTCATGAATAAGGTTATTTTATAAATATTGGCAGATTTCATAGAGGCAAGCAAGGGTTTTACAGTATTTATTGCTTTTGAAAGAAGAAACATACTATTCACAACAGGTCATTGGTGGGCTATTAGGATAGCCTATCATACTACACCAACTGCTATGTTAGCATTAGTAATGTGTGTGGGTGAAGGGAAATCCAATTGTTCTTTATTTGTAATCTCGGCCGCAAACATGGAACAGGTATTGAATACATTTGACAAAATAACCATGCCAACTTCACCCAGACTGTACACGGGGAACTGGGGAAATACAAATGCATCCAACTTTGTTAATTGAGGTAGAACTCAGTAACAATAATCATATAAAAATGAGGAGGTATGCAGGTTATCTTCATTTTGGATATTGATGGTTTGACCATCTATCGATCAAGGCTTTTTTCATGTCTACTACATTGTGGATGAAGGCAGAGAAGGAAAAGTGATTAATTGGTGTTGGAAAAAACACTGTAAAGAATAGGGAATAATCAGAGACAGGGTGGGTTAAACTGACCAATTGCCTATTTTTTTAATTGTTTGTGCAGCAATTTTTTTGTCACTTGTCAATCACTCGGGATAAAAGTGTCAGCAAAATGATTGAATCTACGATTTCCTCTTATTGAACGACTCAGGACACAAAATACTTTGATGGTTTTATTGTTATTTTCAGCAGTTATCCATGCACCACACATACAATAATATATTCCACCAAGCTGCAGTGTCACGGAATTAATAAGGTAATATTGTGATAAACACGACTATATCCTTTTAATGTTCACTTCCTATACAAGGAGACTGACATACCTCAGGGAACCCGGGGACAACCGTTACCAATAACATCGACGGTGAATGGAAAACAATTCAAAAATCAAAACATGGACCTGGAAAGAGGGTTGCTGACACAGACATGGCAACCTTAAGCACGACCCATTGATCAAACGTCACACTGACATGTGTGCACACTCTGGTCTACCTTAGGACCGCTAGGGATGGCCGCGGTTACGTGGGCCCAGACTGAAGAACACATGCTAGTGCACACAACACACACACACACCCTGAGAGCGAAGCAAAGAGGGCTATAATGAGGAGGGAGGGGGTTTGGGAGGGAGGGAGGAAAACCAATGGATCACAGCAAATCCATTTCAATTGATCACACAGCAGCGGAGCGGGCTCAGCCAATGAGAGCCCTGCGGCGGAGAGGTTTAAGGCCTCAAGGTGAGGGGTTGCGTGGCGCCGGCGGTCTTACCAACCAGGCTTCCTTAGTGTTTGTGAGGTGTTCTTTATTTCTGCAGACGCTTATTTTCTAGAACGAGCTTTCCAGTAAGTGTAAGGGGGGAGGGGGGGGGGGGGGGGGGCGTAGCCTAACACCATCTCTGGACCTGGCAACCGGATCTGAACCCAGCGGGAGGGAGGGAGGGAGGGAGGGAGGGAGGGAGGAGGTGGGTTAGTTCCAGACCAGTGAATCACAGCGTCAAAGTGTACGGGGACCTAAGCTAAGCTAAAGCTAGCGCAGTTACGGTGAGTGGAAACTAATACACGACACCAAACGCACTGTATCAATATTTTCCTCAACTGCAGATAGATATAAAAAGAGAATTGCACAGGCGCACGAAGACGCACGTACGTACGCACACACGCACACACGCACACACGCACACACACACACACACTCCCTCCCTCCCTCTCTTAAACACTCCTTTACACACTTTACATTGTTGTTGTTTTTTATCCTCATGACCAGTAACAAAAGCATAAGCTACTATTTTTCAGGGGTTTAAAAGCAGGACTATAATATCCAGTTATCAATAACATTTCCCTCCGCGGCAGTTGGGGCGCATTAGCATTATCTACAGTCGATTGTGTAGCGTCGCGTGGCGGGGGTTCTTATGGACGTCGAAGACGGGAGGAGTCCGTGCTGCTACACACTCACAGGAGGACCGACCAGAAAACACAGACCAGGAGAGAGGCCATGACGGCGTTCAGAGACGCCGCCATCATGACCCACGTCTTTAAGCAGCCCTCCCCCACTATGCATATATATATTTATTTATATATTTATACCCCATGAACTGTATACACGTTATCTACCCTAGCAACCATAAGTCACGTGACAAAATCTACCCCGTCCGCCCCACGGATCGTACTCATGTTCTGGTAGTGGTGCCCCCCCCCCCCCCCTTGCTGAGTGGGCTCTATGTACAGAGTGCTACTACACCTGACCCGCGGCCAGCGGTGGGGCGTCAGCGCGTCAGTACTGCGGACAGGAAGGTGGATTACGGTGCACTTGCTTTTCCCGACCCCGGCTTTAACCCTGCTGGTTAAAGGTATGCAGTTGCGTTTACGGTGTGAGTTATGTGTGTGTATGGATGTGTGTGTGTGGGGGGGGGGCGTGAGTGTCCATACTGAGGACGTGAGCTCGGGGGGGGGGGGGGGGGGGGGTTACATGGAGGAGGGGCCATGAGTATAGCGACGGCTCCCTGCGGAAGGCACAGGGGGAGAGGGGTGGGGGAGGGGGGCGTCTCCGGCTCCCGGTGCGGGCTGGAGGTTGTGCGGGTTGAGGCGGGGGGCGGGTTCTGGTCCGCGCAGGATGATGATGACAGAGAGTCCGGTCCGACTGCTTCTGGCTCCGGGGTCCGGGCCCCCCCACACCCCCGTGGGTAACATTGGCCTGGAGGAGGAGGAAGAGGAGTAGGAAGAGGAGTAGGAAGCGGAGGAATAGGAGGAGGAAGAGGAGAGGAGGAGGAAGAGGAGGAGAACAAAACCAGCCAGGGAGGTGTTAGTCACAGAGAGACTGAACACCTCCAGAACTCTGCCTGGTTACTACCAGCTCCTAGCTCTCCAGGTTACAGTAAATCTCAATTGCTGTTCTTATTCCCTGACCTATTTTTCTATTTGTCTACATGTCTGTCTGTCTGTCTGTCTGTCTGTCTGGGTCTATCTAGGTCCTTGTGGGTCTTTGTGGGTCTCTCTGTAGTCTCGGATTCTTGAGGTTGGCTCGGGATCTCTCTAGGTCTCTATGTGCCTCACTGGGTCTTTCTGGGTCTCTTTAAGTCTCTCTAGAACTCTCTCTTGGTCTCTCTGGGTCTGGGTCTCTCTAGGTCTCTCTCTAGGTCTCTCTCCAGGTCTCTTTGGATCTGGGTCCCTCTCTACTCTAGGTCTCTCTCTAGGTCTCTCTGGGTCTAGGTCTCTCTCTAGGTCTCTCTCTCTAGGTCTCTCTCTAGGGCTCCCTCTGGGTCTCTCTCTAGATCTCTCTCTAGGTCTCTCTCTAGGTCTCTCTGGGTCTCGGTCTCTCTCTAGGTCTCTCTCTCGGTCTCTCTCTAGGTCTCTCTGGGTCTAGGTCTCCCTCTAGGACTCTCTCTAGGTCTCTCTCTAGGTCTCTCTCTAGGTCTCTCTGGGTCTAGGTCTCCCTCTAGGACTCTCTCTAGGTCTCTCTCTAGGTCTCTCTCTAGGTCTCTCTCTAGGTCTCTCTGGGCCTGGGTCTCTCTCTAGGTCTCTCTCTAGGTCTCTCGGGGTCTAGGTCTCTCTCTAGGTCTCTCTCTAGGTCTCTCTGGGTCTAGGTCTCTCGGGGTCTAGGTCTCTCTCTAGGTCTCTCGGGGTCTAGGTCTCTCTCTAGGTCTCTCTCTAGGTCTCTCTGGGTCTAGGTCTCTCTCTAGGTCTCTCTCTAGGTCTCTCGGGGTCAGGGTCTCTCTCTAGGTCTCTCTGGGTCTAGGTCTCTCTCTAGGTCTCTCGGGGTCTAGGTCTCTCTAGGTCTCTCTCTAGGTCTCTCTGGGTCTAGGTCTCTCTCTAGGTCTCTCTCTAGGTCTCTCGGGGTCAGGGTCTCTCTCTAGGTCTCTCTGGGTCTAGGTCTCTCTCTAGGTCTCTCTAGGTCTCTCTCTAGGTCTCTCTGGGTCTAGGTCTCTCTCTAGGTCTCTCTCTAGGTCTCTCGGGGTCAGGGTCTCTCTCTAGGTCTCTCGGGTCAGGGTCTCTCTCTAGGTCTCTCTGGGTCTAGGTCTCTCTCTAGGTCTCTCTAGGTCTCTCGGGGTCAGGGTCTCTCTGGGTCTAGGTCTCTCTCTAGGTCTCTCTAGGTCTCTCGGGGTCAGGGTCTCTCTGGGTCTAGGTCTCTCTCTAGGTCTCTCTAGGTCTCTCGGGGTCAGGGTCTCTCTGGGTCTAGGTCTCTCTCTAGGTCTCTCTAGGTCTCTTGGGGTCAGGGTAGGGTCTACCTGGCTACAGGACGTCTAGCTTCCCCGGCCCCAGGCTGTGGATGAGCTGGGAGGACTCGGAGGCGGCGCTGTAGGCCTGGATCAGCAGGTTCTTGTTGAGGTCGCCCAGCGCGGCCCCGCTGCCCGCACGCAGCTTGGGGTAGGCGGGGGTGTCCCCGGGGGGCCCGTGCAGGGAGAGCTCCGACATGTGCTCCAGGCCGTAGGGGACATCGCCGCCCCCCTCGGTGACCGGGGAGAAGTCCTGGGCGCTGGCCTGGTCGTCCCGGGACACAGGGCTGCAAATGGGGGGGGGGGGGGGAAGAGAGAGAGAGAGAGAGAGAGAGAGAGAGAGAGAGAGAGAGAGAGAGAGAGAGAGATTAAGCATTGCCCGGGCTTAAAAAGACAGATACGAAGGTTTGACTCCATTATATGGACAGATACAATTAGGGCTTGAGTGTAAATAGCAGACAGACAAACAGAGGGTGCAGACAGAAGGCTCCGCACAGACAGATAGACGGCCTAACGCAGACAGACGGACTCAGACAGAGGGATCCATGAGGAGGCCTCACCTGACGTCCATGGACTGCACGCCGTCGGACAGCTCGTCCAGGCAGCTCTTGGTCTCCAGGGGCCCCAGCATGATGTGGGGGGCTTCAGCGGGACGAGGGGCCTCGTCCTCCCCAATGAGGCCGGGCGGGCCCCTGGCATCCGACACTGCGACATAAAAAGAACAGGAACGTTGCCTTCTGGGTAGTTTCACAGACAAGCTCAGATCTGTGTGAAAGGGGCTGTTCAGCTTCCTCTCGCTTCGAATTTGTTTCAAACAATAACATAACTGGAGGCTAGATTGTGTTCTTCGGTAGAATATCTCTGTAACAAAACAGGAAACAAGGCATAACTCCATTTTCAAGGCCATGTCCTTTTTCTGGTGCCTTCTCCGCCCAGATGTTCTGCTAAAACACAGTAGGACTGCTGGATCCAAGAATATTATGAAATGTTAGGTAACATTCACGATACCTGCTGCTAACAATGTCTTTTTTTCATCCTGTTTTCAGTAGTTAATTGGATAGCTTTCACAATAGAAAAAGGTGTGCCGTTGGTAAACGGGGAGTCATTACTCATTTCCACCACCAGAGGTCTCTTTGGCCCTGCCTGACCGACAAAGCTGAGTCACACTGCAGAGCAAACAGGGCTGGGAAATAATTGGTAAAAAGCCTATTTGGCTTTTTCACTTTGACTTCAGAGTCAGATTATTGATTAAGGCTTAATTGAGATCAATGTAATTAATACACACAGCCATTTTAACATTAAAGAAAAAAAATAGCCCTCCCCCACTATGCATATATATATTTATTTATATATTTATACAAAAAAATACTTGGATTGATATGGGTGTAGGACAGGGAGACGTATTGGATGGCACACACACACACACACACACAGACACACACACACACACACACACACACACACACACACACACACACACACACACACACACAGACACACACACACACACACTTTATTAACCCGTAAGTGGGTGAGTGAGTGAGTTATGCTGAAATCCGAGCCTTTTATTATTTACTAATGTGCAGACTGTGAGTCCATGCGGTGGATAGCGCAACCTAGGGGGGGAGACGTGACTCCTACCTGGGGCAGGAGACTGCAGCTCTCCCTCTGTCTTTCTGGTCCTCTTCATGATTTCTTCGATCCTCTGTGTGCCCATGGAGACATCAGTTAGAATCCATATATACATTCCTCCTCACTACTCCCATATCCTATTGTGAATCATATTTGTTTCAAACGGTGATCCAGAAGTGAGGCTTCTTGGGACCAGTATATTGCATACTATTCAAATTCCAAACTTCGCACACAGTTAACCTTATAGGTGGAAATTTGTGTTTTATGCATGCATGATTGACCTTCTCTTCTTACAGAACACGACTGCAATCTCATGCTCTCCCGTGATCATGAGTTTGTTCACTCAAAAGTATTGCTCTTAAAGGAAAGGGCATTACAATATAATTTTTTATAATCTCACCACACACAAAAACACACACACTCATACACCTACACTATGATGCAAGAGCTCACACACACACACACACACACAAACACACGCAAACACTATGAGGCATGTTCTCACACATACAAACATAAACACACACACTCACCCCTCTCCCTCAGATGTCTCTCAAACACACACACACACACTTTGCTGATCACCTTCCTCTGAAGTCTCTCACACACACACACACACACACACACACACACACACACACACACACACACACACACACACACACACACACACACACACACACACACACACACACACACACACACACACACCTTCTTCCTCTGCAGTCTCTCCTGCTCCTCCTGAATGTGGAGCAGCTCTCTCTCCTGCCTCTTCCTCTCCGCCTCCTTCTGGGCCCGCAGGCACGCCTCCTCCCTCTGGACACACACCAGCTCCTCATTAGCTTAGCTTGGGGATCTGTGTTATTATGGTGCAGATTATTTTGTGACAGTCCTAGATGCATTGTGACCGATTAGATGGACGGTCCACATCCTAACGGTTGTTTCCTTGTATCTGGTCTAGTGATTATGTTCAGAGGGATTGACCCATCCTTAGGGCCAGTCCGTATCACACTCCATCCTGCCGTCCTCACATGAAGATCAACCACATGAGGTGGTGATCGTGGTACGGACAGGACGGATTCCTCGCTTTGACCCCTGACCTCTCTGTCCAGCTGATCCTGCATGTCCTTCCAGCGCTGCTCCTTCTGCCTTCGCTCCTCCTCCTCCCTCCTCTTCCTCTCGTCCTCGCGGCAGATCCGATTCTCCTCCTCCTGCAGAGCCGCCAGCTCCTGCTGCTCCAGTAACTCCTTCTGCCTCCGCTCCTCCTCCTCCTGTCTCAGACTGGGAGGTGAGAGGAGGGGGAGAGAGAGGTGGGGAGAGAGAGAGAGAGAGAGAGAGAGAGAGAGAGAGAGAGAGAGAGAGAGAGAGAGAGAGAGAGAGAGAGAGAGAGAGGCAGAGATAGGTGGGGAGGCGAGGGAGAGAGGTGGGGAGGAGAGAGACAAAGGGAGGTAAGAGAGAGAGGGAGGGAGTGGAGTAACAGAGAGGTGGGGAGGAGGGAGGAAAATAGAGAGAAGGAGCAACAGAGAGGGGGGGAGGGAGTGTAATGAACAGAGGGAGAGAGAGGGACAGATTGGGAGGATGCCAGAAGCCAGAGAGAACGGGAAGAGAGAGGAGAAAAAAATAACAGAGGGAGAGCAGGAGAAACCAGATGAATCATGGGAGACGGGCACGAAGAGACAGTGGTGGCTCCATTAACAGGAGCGGAGTGGACGACCGAGGCAGAGAGAGACAGTAAGAACGAGGGAAGGACACCATTGATTGTGTCTACTGTACATTTCAACACGGCGCTCATGTTACTGGGGAGATCAAGGGCTGGAAGCCAACACCGGAGAGATGATGGTAAATTGTCTCCTGGTTTCATCCCTTGGCAACAAGCTATTATTGGACGTACTGCTCCCCAGTCCCCCTGGTTGGTGAAACACCAGGCCGGGACGGGTCCCAGGGGAGTGGCTGCAAAGTGTCCTCATGTAGATCGTCTAATACGAGGACCGCAGAGGAATTCTTCCAAAATTTGTCTGGGCGATAAATAAATGATAGGGTCAGTCAATTTCAGTTTAAACAGCAGAACTTCCGCCTTAGAGTTCTTTAACAAGCGATCTGAGCAGCCATGAGTAAAGCTTTCTAGAAAAACGGACAAATTGGGTTCAACAGGAGCAAGGGCAGTGAGGGGCGTGGTCAAACCCCCGTCACACTCACTTGAACTAGGGTGAGCAGCCAATAGAAAACGACCACTCTTGAAGATATTAATGTTGCCGGAATATAGCACGCTTCAACAGAATGTAGTGACCATTAGATGTAGGGGCTACTTTTAGAGTGCATGTAACAAGGAGATTTCACACCCAACCAAGTGTACTACGTCGTAGACTCTCCAAAACGTGTGTAAACCCGTGTCATATGGCTATGAAGCCAGCCAAATGGTTAATCACACATGATTAACAGGATTTCTAACCGCACACACACACACACACCCGCACACACACACACACACACACACACACACACACACCACACACACACCCACACACACACACCACACACACACACACACACACACACCTCTCGTCCTCCTGTCTCTGTCGCTCCTCCTGCTCCTTCTGGACCCGGGCCAGGCGTCGTCTCTCGGCCAGCATACGGCCAGCCTCCTCTGCGTCGCTGGTCCCGCCCACACTGCGGCCGGTGGGCGTGCACGGGGACTCTGGGGGGGGGGGGGGGGGGGGGGGGGGGGGAGAGGGCAGGGGCAGAGTGGAGGGGGGGCTGAGTGTTAGGGGACTTGTAGAGGAGTGGAGACGAAGAGAGAAGGCAGTCACAAAGACAAAGCTGTGTGACATGGAACAAACAAACATAGGCAGACGATACGCAGAGACAGGCAGACAGACGACGGACAGACAGACAGACAGACAGACAGACAGACAGACAGACAGACAGACAGACAGACAGACAGACAGACAGACAGACAGACAGACAGACAGACAGACAGACAGACAGACAGACAGACAGACAGACAGACAGGCAGACAGACGACGGACAGACAGACAGACAGACAGGAAGACAGACGACGGACAGCCTGTCAGGCATACAGGTCTGACCCTGGAGAGAGAGAGAGAGATAGGAGAGCAATGGAAACATGGTTGTTTCTGCTGGTGAGAGAGATGCTCTGTTCTCAATTGGGGTTCATGTTGCACTCCTGTCCCTCTCTCTCTCTCTCTCTCTCTCTCTCTCTCTCTCTCTCTCTCTCTCTCTCCTTCCATCACTCTCACGCCCTCTACCCCCCTCCACTCCATCTCTCCCTCCCTCCTCCTCCCTCCCTTGCTCTCCCTCCCTTCCTCTCTCCCCTGCCTTTCCCTCCCTCCTAACCTCTGTCCCCTCCCTTTCCCTCCCTCCCTCTCTCCCTCACTCCCCCCCAGTCTCCCTCCCTCCCCCCTCCTCCTACCTCCCTCTCCCTCCCTCCCTCCCTCCCTCTTTCCCCTCCCTTTCCCTCTCTCTCTCCCTCCCCCCTCCCTCTCCTCCCTCCCCCCCTCCCTCTCCACCCTCCCTCTCCTCCCTCCCCCTCCTCCCTCCCCCCTCCCCCTCCCCCTCCCCCTCTACCTCCAGCCAGCTCTTTGCTGGTGGACTTGGGAATCTTCCTCTCCGGCGCGTCCACCTTGGAGGACTTCCTCTCCAGGGTCCCGGGGCCTTTGCCCTCGATGTGACCCCTGTCCTCGGAGCCAGGGGTGGGGGCGCGGTGCCGGACAGGGGAGGGGGGGTACTGGCCAGGGGAGCAGGGAGACAAGGCCCGGTTCTTGGTGGACCGCACCCTGAAAACCACGGCGACGGGATCAGGGATGGACACAGACGCAAAGACGTGTGTGTGTAGGTGTCTCTGTGTGTGTGTGTGTGTGTGTGTGTGTGTGTGTGTGTGTGTGTGTGTGTGTGTGTGTGTGTGTGTGTGTGTGTGTGTGTGTGTGTGTGTGTGTGCGTGTGTTGTGGTACCGTTTAGGGGTGCTGGGTCCTTTGCCTTGGGTTCTGAAGGATGAACTGCGGTTGGGCGGGGTCTGACCGTCTGTCTGTGAAACACCCCGTAGAATCTCTTTTTATTACCCGTCTATTATCAACTACAGCATGAAACTGTTAAGTTTATCTATATTCAACTAAGGATTTATTTATAGGTAAATAAACCCCCCTTTTAGCAAAACCCACATCACATTCACTCCCGCCAGGGTGCGAACTAGCACTCAAATCTTTTTTCCGGACGAAGGAGACGTTCTATATTTGACAGAGAATTTGCTTTAATTCTTTGGTGAAAAAGAACACAGAAATGTTCACAAACACATTGGCCCTCATTTATCAAACAACGTAGAAATGAGCGCAAATCTGAACGCATGATTCATCTTACGATAGGACCCACGTGAGATTTACGAAACCTTCGTATCACACCAATCCCAGCGTACGAAGGATCTTGGTGTTGATAAATACGGCGGCTGAGATCAATCGTAATTAACGTAACACGCCCATATAAAAGCACGTCTTCAGAAGTCTCGCCCCTAACTTTTACGACATGGAGCAACGTCCAACGGTAAAATAGAGGAATTTTTCCGAGACCCAAATGGAGACGCTCGGGTCACTGGTGGATGCGAACCGTCTGGTTTTATTTGGTAGCCTATAGCTGGCATTAAAGGCCAGCAAAAGAATGCTATATGGAAGGAAATAACTGTTGCAGTGAATAGTGTTTCCAATGTTCGTCGGGCTACGGAAGAGGTTTGTTAATTAAATTAATTAAATAATAAATTAAATGTACAACTTCTGTTATCCAGCTTAAAACATTTCACATATATGCTATTGTTTGCATTCCGTTAAAGTTATTTAATTCCGAATAAGGTGAAGAAAAAATGGTCCGACATGAAGCTCAGCACCAAAAAACGTGTTGCGGCTGTGAAGCCGGCCAAGCAAGAAACGGGAGGAGGCCGGTGCAGTGCGACAGATGCGTAACTCACCGAGATGACTCTGACCATGTAGTGCGCCCTGATGTAAACGATGCCCAACGTTGCTATTTTGGAAAATAAAAGAATCGTGCGTGCCCCCAGGCCATCGGGCTACCATGTTCAGGATTGACATTCTGGCATCGCAAATAATCGGAACATTAACTGAATGGTAGCTTTTGCGGTTGATGTACGCGTAATCATTAATAGATGGTTCATACGCACATGGGTACAATCAACCGCACCAATCACATTTGGAAACCTAGCAATAGCATAAAAATCCCGTTTGATTCCAGTTTGCTGATCGTTATTATATGGGAATTTAATATAACGTTCGGAGAGGGACATTATAGCTGCCAAAACTGCTGGCATGGTTCGGCTAATACTTGGCTGGGAAATAGAAGACCTGTCCCCGATCTCCCGCTGCAAGATCCCGGTGGCCAAAAATCCCAAGGTAGAGCAAACCTGCACAGGTATTGCGTTTTATCGCCTAGTTTCTCGCCTTAACTGTGGCTCCAAAGCATTGCATAGCTCCATCAGGAGATGCCTTGGGATACGAAAACGACTCAAGAGCCATTCATCGCCTTCCTTAAAAAAATCAGCGCGGTCTCGAAAAACTCTGTGCGTTGAGGTCCTTAACAGAGCCAGATCTGCCATCGCTGAGACACGACCACCTATTTGGCAAAGCTCCTGTTAATATAGACAGCTGAATAAACATTTAACCTGTCACATTCTAATTATTTTCATAGCAATACTGTTTTTAATTAGGCCTGACTTGATTGTAATTGTTTGAACGGCTGAGCTAATTCCAATTTATTTAGTAATTAATATAGATGTTGAACATGGGCTACTTGTGCTGCACTATTCATCATTGAAATACCCGTATGTTGCGCCAAAAAAACTTGCGTACACGAGCTCAGACCTGACGTGAGATTTCATCGCAGCCTGCGCTCACGTTCAAATTGATAAATGCCAAGCTCAACGTTGAAATGAGCGTACGTCCATTTTACGCACGTTTTCTGTCGTACGCTCGTTTGATAAATGAGGGCCATTGTGAGAACTAAACTGAACCAAACTAAACTCTAAACCTGGATATACGTTTACTTACCCTTTAGTATTAATCAACAGTATATAATCAACAACAGAATTTTATTATAGAAATAATATGTTGTAAGTTGACTGTGTAACATTCATAAGGCTAGGCTAATGTGTTCATGAAAATACACAAGTCTATGACATTTAAACATGGTTATATACATGTGTGCGTGAGCGGCTCACCGGTGTCTTGTCCCCTGTGTTCTCCTCCAGGGAGCCGGTGACGCTCCTGCGGTTGGAGGAACTTCTGTGCGGCCTCTGTGTTCCGGAGGACGCTAAACGATGGGACACACCAGACACTGACAGGTCACCAACACAACAGCCATGCAGGACCATACCGACAACAAAACATCAAAACACAGACAAAAGTAGGCGGACACAGAGTTACTAGAGATCCAAGTATTTGGAATTGCATACAATCCAAGAGCAACAGTAATATAAAGCCAAGTACATAGACCGGTTGGATCCGCCCAATCGTGTGATAGACGACTCACAGGGCAAAGGATGAGACCGCCTGTGCATACAGATAAAAAGACGCATGCCCCCATCCACGCTTAACTAAAGATGAAAGATGGAATGCCCACCAAGGCCATGGCAGGGCCTGTTCTGGGAACCCAGGTCCCCAGAACCCTCATGATAGCACCAACGAGAAATATAACTGTTTTCGGCCTATACATATTATATTCAATGCATGAATTATACCTATAAGTACAATATATGTCTATAGGCCTGGAGGCCTATCGTGGGTACCGTCCATCTGATACCACAGAAATGTATGTATGCATGAAATGTCTCTTAAACAAATGAAACAATGACAATAGGCTATAATATTAACCTATACAATAAGCGTATTTGTGGTTGTGTCAGAAAGAGTGCAGAATGGAGTTCTCAACTGCTAGATTCATTATTATTCACTGGTTAACATAAATATAATGTAAGCCTCCTAGTGTTGAAACAAACGTATCAAATTGTACAAAAATTAACTAATTGCGTGTTTCCTTTGATTGACACACATCGCCGTGAGCACAGAGTAGAGTGCTAATCCGCATGACTCCATATTGGTTGTTCTTTCATACCATTATATAATGAAACTGGTTAATGTCATCGTTGCAATAATTATTATATCCTAACATTTTCTCTTACTCAATAATGTAGGCCTTTCCTCGTGTGACCCCCTCACAAGAAAACACTACAGTGGTGCTGTCTGAGGAATCGCATGGAGTTAACTCATCACGTGACTCTAGTTCTGATTGTAACAGACAGGCCTATGGTACTTCATAAATACATAAATACATGGGACGCCCTGTTGGCTCAGCCGGTAGAGCGTCCCATTAAGACCCATAAATATGTCAAGAAATAGGTAGATAATGCCTCTCTCTCGGTCTCTCTCTCGGTCTCTCAACATGGTTGTTTCTGCTGGTGAGAGAGATGCTCTGTTCTCAATTGGGGTTCATGTTGCACTCCTCTCTCTCTCTCTCTCTCTCTCTCTCTCTCTCTCTCTCTCTCTCTCTCTCTCTCTCTCTCTCTCTCTCACCTCTCTCGGGTGAATGGATGGCTGCAGAGGAGTTGGAAAGCCGCTTGTTGATTGGTTGATCAGGAGTGGTTGGAGTCAGGAAGTCATTTACTGTGAGTCAAAAAAATCACAATGACACAAGTCAATGGTACAGAATAATGGAGTGGTTCAAACACAGAAGCCAACCGCAGGGGGCATTTCAACACAAATCAGATCTTTAACGAGACTCACACAACGATTCACACAATACACTGAATGACACACCACTTAAATGCAATCACAGACACAGAAGCACGCTCAAGTGACAACATCCCCCACATCACAGCCCAGAATGGACGCACTCATCACAACAGCAACTCTCCATCTCACCTCCCCTTCACCCCCCTTCCCCTAGCCCGAAAAAATGAGCCTGACGGCGCAAAAAAAGAAGGCATGGGGATCAATGAGTCACGCAGGGTGCAGCGTTCACCTTGGGGGCGGTGGAGGGAGCGAGCGACTGAAGCTGCAGACACTGCGGAGCTGCAACGCTAGCGCACAGCGAGCGGCCGGCCGCAGACACCACGCTGGCGTCTGGAGGGCGTCGGTCTGGGGAGGGGGGCGACGCCAGCCCCGGCCGGCTGGCCCTCCATTTAGTTCTACTGTAGACTAGACGCCTGGGCCCTCTGGTTGATTGATTGACAGCCAGCAGTCATTGGGCTTTTGTTTTGAGTGTATAATAGTCAGGGTGATAGTTATTGGGGTTTATTTTACAGTATGCATATGATTTTAGTATAATCTTTGATGATATTATTATAATAATGTTGTCTGACCAAGGATCTGTAATATTAGTCTCCCATCGATCAAGCTTTTCATGTTCAAATATATCAGTTTATTTTTACTGTTTTTTAATGGACTAAACATAATCTGTTGTAGCACTGACAAAGCCATCATAAAGAGACAGCATTTTCCATTTGGGATTAATAAATAAGAAATTATCATAGTATTGTTATCTTCAGAAACAAGACAATAATGCAATGAGTTTATGCATGAGAACTATCTGTGTGATAATCCTTAATACATGAGCTGGTATCCAAACTCCAACAGCCTCTCCTCTCTGGCACGTTCTCTTTTGTTGCACTAACTCCACCCTTACAGCAACGCAGGGATGTATAGCATGGGACATAGCCTTTCAGGATGCACATTTACAATGCAACCGCAACATTTTCACATTAACATACGCCTCTCTGCCGCTGCATTACATCTATACATACAGTCATGCTTTTACAATTAGTATCCATTGGTCGTAGTAGATTGTAATTTGTTTATTCCAGAACGACATTCACCCCAAGTTTTGTACTTGTACATTTGTACCTTGTCCAAGTCCAGCTCTGAATATAGAACAGAGCCGCAGTACAACCCCAGCGGTCAGGCGGCAGATCAGTCGTTCTTTAGAAGAGGACATCGCTACTGGACGTGAACGTTCAGCCGAGTAATGGGATGTAGGCCTGCTTCGTGTGTGTGTGTGTGTGTGTGTGTGTGTGTGTGTGTGTGTGTGTGTGTGTGTGTGTGTGTGTGTGTGTGTGTGTGTGTGTGTGTGTGTGTGTGTGTGTGTGTGTGTACCGTGAGTGGCTTGAGAGGCTATGTCTGGTATGATGTAGGGTGTGGTGTGACTGTGCATGTTGCATTATTTGTAGGTGTGCGTGTGCACGCCTGCAACACGTGCATGTGTCCATGCGTGAGCACATGCACGCCTGTGTGTGTATATGTGAACGTGTGCATGTGTGAGCACGGGTGTTTGTATGCGTGTGTGTTCCATGTGTAATTGTGCGTGTGTGTCCCATTTGTATCGAATAGGTCTGTGCCATGTGTCTGTGTGTGTCTGTCTGTGTGTGCGGGTCTTTGTGTGTGTGTCTGTGAGAGTTATCAGGGTGGGGTGCTCTGCCGCCCCCCCACTGAGAGGGAATGGTGCATGCATCACTAATCAGTGCCACGGGCCACAGAGACAGGAAGCAGCACAGCCCTTTGTTCTGATGGGGGGGGGCAGTCAGGGGGTGTATAGGGTGTGGATGGATCTTCCACCCCAGGATGTAGACAGAGGCTGTGCCCATATGAGTACAGGACTAACAGCCGGTGCACCGGACGGGCTCAGTAAGTATTAGCGTAAGATAGAGGAGGACAGGAGTGCGAAAGCAAAGTCACAGCAGGGGTGATAAGCGTGTTGGATTCAACATCGTTTTTGCGTCATGTGACAGATCGTGTGAACAGCTCCACCGACAGAGGGGGGAGAATAGTCCAAATTCAAAACATATAATTTATTTGTTTAGTTCACAGAAACTCTATCACTTGCACAGATTATTACACTCCCAGATTCAGGCACTCCCCAAACACACACATATTGCACAAAAAGTGCAAAAACGATGATGATGGTGTCACAGACTGACATAAAAGCAGTAAAAGAAACACATGCCGGACGTATATTGCAAAAATAGGATAAGAAAACGCTAGCCAGAGGATAGCTTTTGAGGCTATATGCATAACCAGTGCAGATATCGAGCAAATAATTAGTTATATTCTAGTTAGAGGCCAGCAAATAACAAGCAGCGAGATGCTGGTGGGAAGGGAGCGTACAACAAGCAGGTTGCAACACATGCACACAGCAAATATCAGGAAGGGACACAGAGGGGAAATATGTACCGTTGCGGGATTGGTTGGCTCTGGAAGCAGCAGGAAGCTCATTGGGCTGAGCAGAACCAATGGCAGGGCAAGGCAGGGTCTTAGGGGTACCTGGGCGGCAGGTGTTGCATAGCGGAGAAAGCAAAGCGTTACACTCTTGCGACGTGCATGACACACACCTTTCGCGCACGCGAGTTTACCTAGTGAAGCGCACGGGGACACACACACACACACACACACACACACACACACACACACACACACACACACACACACACACACACACACACACACACACACACACACACACACACACACACACACACACACACAAATTCTCATGCAAAAACTCGCCTGTGTTTCTGGCCGGTGGTGCTAGAAAATGAACCACTGCAAGCATGCTTTGCTTCTCAAACATAATGAGCCCTGCAACGAGGATCTGATGAATAATATCGGCTGCCTTGATGGCAGACAGCGGCCCTGATACCAGGTATGGGGCCAGGGAAAAGGCAGCTGTTTTTAATCAGGGTAACCACTACAACTACCTTGGTAGCCCTGGGAAAGACGAATAAGATCCTCACGCGCATACATAGAGCTCAGACCCACACACACACACATGCACGCACGCAACCACACTCACACAACCACACGCACAAACAGACACACACACGCACTGCAAGGTGGATGAGGAGGTATTTGTCCTTTCGTTGGACAGGGGGGAAATATGTAAGCTGGGATTCTTTCTCTCCAGCCAGCCACCCAGCGAGCAGATCCCAGGACAGCTCTCTCCGCCTGGGGCACGCCGCCCAACAGAGTACCCCCCCCTGGTTCCCAGATTGCAGTTCAGCGGTAGCCTTTGTGAGCCTGTGTGTGTGTGTGGGCATGTGTGTGTGTATGTGTGTGAGCCACTGAGCCCTATGAATTATTGAAGGCGTTATGAATGCTCCACATCATACGCCCCGTTCTATCCGCTGCGAGTCCAACCTTTCAGCATGTTTTATGAGTCTCGCAAAATCCCCCCATGGGAACACACATGCACACACACACACACACACACACACCATCCGACATACAAGTGCTAAATACAATATCTTTTATTTTTTGATTTAACATGTCATGGAAGATGGATGCAATTTGAAGAGGGAGATAGACGGAGGGAGGATGAGAGAGAGAGAGAGAGAGAGAGAGAGAGAGAGAGAGAGAGAGAGAGAGAGAGAGAGAGAGAGAGAGAGAGAGAGAGCGAGAGAGAGAGCGAGAGAGATAGAGACACAGAGAGAGAATGAGGGAGATCGTCGGCATGTGCCTTTGTTTGCGTGTCGTGTATTTATGAGTTTGGCCTCTGTTGATGTCAAGGTTAGACGTGTCATTTCTCTACGGAATTAAACCAGTCGACCAACACAACAATGGAACACCAGCTTCCCAAAAATAACCAGGGCACTCCACGCCATGTGATAATCCTCTACCGTTCAACACATAAACAGACAAATCACAAGTACACACACACCTGTTGGCGGACGACGCAGTGGCAGCCAAAGCTAGATGGCTAGCCAGCTAGCCAGCTAGCTAGTGCTCCTAGCTGCGACAGACAGTGTAAATAAACTGCGTGACGACAATAACACGACCAGACACATCACCGCTGGCCGTTCCGTCTGAACAGCCTTGTTTAAGGTTTTACATCAGACGCAGCGCATACCTTTAGCATCCACTAATACACACACACACACACACACACACACACACACACACACTCAAACACACACACACAAACACACCGGTGTGATGCGATCAGATGAGGTAAAAAGACCAAAAACGTCTGTATTCGCCCCCATCTGCATTGCAGCCTCCACACCCTTCCACTGTCATCTGCTCTCCCCCCCTCTCCCCCCTCTCCCCCCCTCTCTCTGTCTTTGTTATGCATCTGGGATATGATATTCAAACTGTCCTCCATAAAAGAGAGAGCTCTCTTCCTCCCCAAACACCGACAACACAAACGTTGACACACGTTAATCTCTCCTCCCTCTGCTCTGCTCCCATGACAGCCGACAAACGTTGCATGTCGTCCCCACTGTGCCCCTCCCACCCTTCCCCATGACCTCTAACCCCGACAGTCCCCCCCTCCTTCCCTTATACCAACTGAGCAGCCCCCCTCCCCCTCCCTCTTGCCTATCTGTCCCCCTCCCCCCCACCGAGGACCACCATCCAGCGTCAACACCCCAGCATGACTCCACAGCCCCCCCTCCCCCCCCTCCCGCACATACACACACACACACACACACACACACACACACACATAAACACACACACACACACAACCCCCCTCCTGTAGGATGATGTCATGTCATGTCATGTAAATAAAACAATACCCCCCCCCCCCCTCGGTGGTGTACCCCACTCACCCTCGGCTCCGTCCGGGGGTCCCCCCCAGGTCCATCTCTTGGGCCGGTTCTCCGGGGGGTCCCGGCCGGCCTCCCCGGCGCCGCGGCCCCTCTTGTCCGCCGCGCCCCCCGCCCGCCGGCGGACCAGCGCCTCCAGCCGCTCCTGCTCGTTCCGTTCCAGAACGGGGAAGAACAGACATTCTCTCACCGAGCCATCGCTACGGCGACGGGTGCACGGCGACGCGCACGGAGACGGCTGCGCCATGGTTACCGCATGCATCCGCAGCAGCCTCGCCCCAGCGTCCTTTTGTCGCCTGCTCTCTCTCTACCTCCCTCGCTGTCTCTCTTGGTTTCCCTTCGCTTGCCGCTGCTCCCACTGCAATGTCTGCTTTATCCGACGATCAACAACGACTGAGCTACCGGAGCTGTGTCTTCTCTCTCTCTCTCTCTCTCTGTATCGCCTCTTCTCACTCTGCCACTCCCTCTAGTAACACAGCCGCCCTCTCTCTCTCTCTCTCTCTCTCTATCACACTCACTGTCTCTCTCTCTCACCTCTACAATTGTTCACCCCACCCTTGCTAGTCTCCTCCCTTTTGCTCACTTCCACCTCTCTAACACAGAGAAAACTCACGCACACATGCACGCACACATGCACACACACACACACACACACACACACACACACACACACACACACAGGTCTATCTCTCTTACTCTCTGGTGACTGAGGCTATTTCAGAGAGCACTCAGAAAGAGGGATGGATCTACACACCGTGCCTCACCAAGCCACGCCAGTCGATCACAGCCAATACCACACACACACACACACACACACACACACACACACACACACACACACACACACACACACACACACACACACACACACACACACACACACACACACACACACACACACACACACACACATACAAACACACACAGGAAACGCATAGACACACACACACACACACAAAGGCGCATATAGTAGAGGGGAGTATGGCTGCATGCATCGACGCACGCAGACACATGTACGTGCAGGGTTACGTCATTGCATGTGTGAATACGTTGGTGTGCAGAAGAGGGTATCAATACGGGATTCGTTCGCGCCCCAAGGTTCCCTTTCACGTCGCTCTGTTCCCCTACACCTCCTCCCTCCTCGTCTGCCTCCTCCTTTTGTTTCCTCTCCTCCGATCTCCACCACTACTATCACGACGTCTCCAGTTTAACCATGGATTCCCCCTCCTCCCATCCTCTCCCATTCCTTTTCTTTCGATCTCCCTTATCCTCCTCCTCCTACAAGAAAATAATGACCAAATTGTATTATTATAGGATAATTATTGTCTCCAGAGAGGAGACGATTAAATACACTTCTAAAAATGGTAAAATAATACAAGCGGGTCATTATTTTCTTGTTTCCTCTCTCTTATATTCCTCCTCTCCTCTCCCCTCTCCTCTCCTCTCCTCTCCTCTCCTCTCCTCTCCTCTCTTCTCCTCTCCTCTCCTCTCCTCTCCTCTCCACTCCTCTCCTCTCCTCTCCTCCCCTCTCCTCTCCTCTCCTCTCCTCTCCTCTAGCTTCCTCTCCTCTCCTCTCCTCTACCTTCCTCTCCTCTCCTCTCCTCTCCTCTCCTCTCCTCCCCTCTCCTCTCCTCTCCTCTCCTCTCCCCTCCTCTCCTCTCCTCTCCTCTAGCTTCCTCTCCTCTCCTCTCCTCTCCTCTCCTCTCCTCTCCTCCTCTCCTCTCCTCTACCTTCCTCTCCTCTAGCTTCCTCTCCTCTAGCTTCCTCTCCTCTCCTCTCCTCTCCTCTCCTCTCCTCTCCTCTACCTCCCTCTCCTCTCATCTCCTCTAACGATGCTTCTCTGTGACGATGCACAGAACAGACAAAGACAGAGACAGGGATACTGGTGTGCACCTATTTGCATCGTTTAAGGTAACGTCATGCTACATATCCTACATTAAAACACAGATCTACATCTCAAAGGAAATACATAACACAGTGATTAGTTCAAGAATGTATTGGTGATTCATCTGATGTGAATGGCAGTTGGGTTTAATAATAAATTGCATATTTGGGCTCTGCAATTAAGAAATTGTGAAAGGTCCCAATTTGGATAAAATAATAATTAGAAATTTGATTTTGTATGGCCGTAAATGACTTTGTAAACTGTTACAACTAAGCAATTGCTTCATTATTATATTATTTGCATACAATAGCAACTGATTATTTATTTAATTGAAAATCTGCTCTTCACAATGAACCAAAATCACAAATATCTGGCAAAATAATAATTATTATTTTTGTCATAATGGTGCAGCCCTCGAAGACATCTAAATCCATTTCTGAACTCCTGTGAGTCAGGCTGGGGATTAAAGGCACATTCTATGTGACCTAGTGCCTTTCAAAAGACTGAGAGGAGAAGTCAGCTGGGCTGTGATGTTGGGGCTTAGCAAGCTGAACTCTTTGTCTCCCACTCTCTCATTTCCTGTTCATCGCTCTCTCCCCCCCCCTCTCTCTCTCTGCCTTTTCTCTCTGCATCACCTATTCTACATCAACTCATATTTTCAGTGTCATGGTCCGTAACAGATGCACCCTCCCTCCTCCCTCCTCTCTCCTCTCTCCCTTCTCCTCTACAGCAGACACGCCTAGGGTGCATCTGTGTGTGTGTGTGTGTGTGTGTGTGTGTGTGTGTGTGTGTGTGTGTGTGTGTGTGTGTGTGTGTGTGTGTGTGTGTGTGTGTGTGTGTGTGTGTGTTTATTTGTGTGTGTGTGTGTGTGTGTGTGTGTTTGTGTGTGTGTGTTGGGAAAGCTAGGGATGACAATGTATGGAGTCACAGGGGGATAGGGAAGGAAGTAGAAGGGGGCTGGGGGGAGATGGAGCGTTGGCGTGGAATCGATAAGGCGGGGAACAGAATTAATGAAGAAGCAGAGCAAGGGAGAGAGAAAACAGCCATGTAATGGGAGGAGAGGGTTATCCGGTTGGCCATCCATCCATTTTCCATGCATCCATCTATATAGTGTTAAACAAAAGGATTTGACCTAGATAAAGAGAGCTTGATCCACGGTGTGTATGTGCATAGGACGAACAAATAAACATCCAAGGTGCAGGCCTAATACTGCAACGCATCAAATGTTAGCTCTGTTCCGCACAGCGCTCTATACACCAATCAATACGCACCTCAGGGTCACAAGAAATAACCATAAATTACTATTAAGAGTCTGTCTCTGAGATTTACTAATGAGGGTGTCCCCCTGGGAACCTTACACGATCCCCTCATGCTGGCCATCTCTGGATCATTTTCACATTCATCCTGAGGTGTATCGGGTAATAAATGTGTGCTCATCTATGACTGTGCACGTTATAGTTTCCAGTAAACGTCCCAATAACAGGCTCACAGTGATGTCACTGTGGCCTCCCAGGAGAGACCAGCCAATCATTATGTCATTAAGTAATGCAAATGAGTGGGTTTGGAAATTAGGAGAGCTGTGTATTTGTATGTAAATACACACACCCAATCAATGAAAAACACACATACAGCCCTGCAGACATATAGATGGTCGCACACTGAGCTCTGCTCAAAACCCTGATGCACCACACAACACATCAATCAATCAATTGCCACCCATCATATTAAACACAGAACCAGACCTCAAATCTAGACCTAAAATTAAACCTTCCTCCATGGCTCGTCTGGTGTGCGAATGGCTTATGAAAGCTATCATTGGTGGACCAGAGCAAGTTAGCCCAACCCAGTGAGAGTTAGCGAGGAGGAAGAGGTCGATGATAACACAAGGAGATTTAGCTGGGAACATTAGGAGTTGGCCGTTACCCAGTAAGATTTAGCTGTTAAGAGAAGAGTTGGCATTAGCCCCCAACACCATGACATTTAGCTCCTAAACCAAAGCGAGGCAGCCCAACACTATAAAAAACAGCAAGGAAGCCAAGTTAGATTATAACAATGAGATTACACATATAGATTCAGCTGGTAATATGAGGAGAGTAAGCGCTTAACATTGAGAGAGTTAGCTCCAAACAAAGAGAGTTAGCTGGAGAGACATGAAGGGTTAGATAGTAGCTCATGGTTGGCTGGTAACACAAGGTTAGCATGTGATGAAGAGAGAAGGCTAGCAATGGTTCCCACATAGCGACAGATCCCATCGGGTTTGATATCCTTCAGTATCAACCCTGCTAAAACTGATGATAAAAGGCCTCCAAGAAGACCACATTGTTGTTGCGGATATTTTCAACGAAATAGAGCCAAAAGAAAAGTGGCCATGACCTCTATCTGTACAGTACAGCAGTGGTTTAACGTTACCTCGAGTGATGGACAACAGGATAAAAAAACGTGCAATAACCATAACAATGTACCATAGAGGGATGTATCCACCCCGTACTACACTACCTAATGTTTTGTCCGAATCATTTACTCTGAAAGTATATTAATATACATCTGACCCCCTGCTACACTGGGCATGGCAGCGTCACATCATGTAGCGTTGCGTCGTGCCTTAAGGAAACGCTCCTCTTATTGATACGAGCTGCTACACTGAGCCAGTCTGCTGCGCAGCCAATACGCAACAAAGTGCTAAAATAGACATGAAGTCTATTTTTACGGGCCTTGACGCGTCCCTCTATGAATAAAGAGGGATAAACTGTAAATGTGAAGAAACTGCGTGTTGTCCAAGATAGTATGAATGTTTGTGTATCAATTATTTCAGTAATCTATAGATTAGTAGTGGAAGACGCATATTGCAGGGAGTAAAAAGGCCCTCTTGTCAAATTTGCTTATAAAGACATTTTCTAGCTGTCCCATTCCTGCATACGACAGCATTTTAGTCCGCTGAGGGTGTAGGCGGGGGTGCATCAAGACCCCAGCAGAGGGCTCAGGATGCATATAGGCTCCTCTCGCTCCGGAGGCCACGCTACGACGCTACGTCGGGTGGAGCAGGCCATAAGGCAACGCCGTCCTGCAAAGTCAGCTAACTGGAACTCAGACTCAGACTCAGGCGTGCGGGGTCAGGGTCTGACTGCTTTGTGTCGTCTGCACTTCGTCAAAGGCCTCAAATCACGGATTCCTCTGGTACAACAACCCCACATCAGAGACGTTTCACAGGCGTTGCCAGCGTTTGCCCTCTGACCTTCTCCTCCTCCTGCTGCAGCCTCCTCCTCTCCTCGGCGGCCGCGCGGCGCCTGGCCTCCTTCCTCCGCTGCTCCTCCAGCCTCCTCTCCCGCTCCTCCACGCAGCGGCCGCGCTGCTGCTCGGCACGGCGCTCCTTGTCACGCAGGAGCTCCGACAGCTCTGCGCACGCACACACACACACACACACACATTTATATCTAACCATTGCACATCGTGCACAGTATTATCCATGTCTATGCTAACACATCCACAGACACGTGTGTGCGTGTGTGTGTGTGTGTGTGTGTGTTAACGTGTGTTGAATTCACCAGTTGGCCAGTGGGTTTTTGGGCAAAGGCTGTCTGTTGTAGCTTCCCTTTGGGTTTTTTTTTGCTCAAAACAGGCTACCTGCCGTCTGACAAATATGAACCAGGGCAGCATAGCGTAGAGGAACGGGTGTTCAAACTCATAGTCATAATGTACTGGGTTCAATCCCCATGCCCCACACACACTTCATCCGGAGGTATACTTTGAGCAAGAGGCCTAAGAAGCTTAATGTGGAGTCATGAGTAGGGTAGTTTATTATCAATAAACTATTGATTCATTGTAAGTTAAACTGTGTACATTAAATGCATATTAGTATAACTATTGTTCTTTAAAACTCCTGAATGTCTTCTTGCAATGCAATTTGCAAATGGAGTTCTGTTATATTATAACCTGAACTACAAGTGTATGACACATATGTACATAGCGATTGATGACGCTGTGGGAGCAGTGGTGACGCGTATGGTGGTGATGCTCCTACCTGCTGGCGGAGTGCTGCCAGGACTGGCCAAGGCTCGGGACGGGGACGGGTTCCTATTGGTCAGGTGGCGCACTTGGGGAGGCGTCAGCACTGCATTTCCGAGAACCAGACAGAATGTCATTGTCGAGGGATGCTACTTTGTGCGCAAGGTAAATATGCAGGTTCTAAATGGAAATTGAGACACCCGTTCATCTCGTCAAGATGAAACCCACAGGCGCTCCCATATTAACATCACTCTCATGTGCGATGCTGTCAAGGTCACTGAGCATCATACATCCTCCACCGTCGACGCTTTATGTAGAATAACTCCGGTACCGCTTGTCATACGTCAGTTTAATGAATTTAGCAAGCTGTCAAACACACAATGCCATTCTACGTGCATGTGACCATCGCAGCCATTACAGCTCACTGTTCGCCAGGGCTGACACCCTTCGGTGATTCTGTTATACGCGTCAATATCGTCGATGTACGCAGAGGTGCGTTAAACCGTCCAACACATGACCCTCTGCCAACAAGGTGCAGCTCTAGCCATGCAGAAATAAACAGATCACTCCACTGTTATTGATCACAGATGCACGTCAACAGCCAGGAGAAAAGAAAAATCCACTGAACCACACCCGACGGAATATTGAAAAAAAAGGTTATACAGATGTGCACACATGAATGCATTCATATTAAATGCATCCCTCGACAATTTTTTTTGCCATTTTGTGACGTAGGCCCATAGCCTGAGCGGTACCCCTGACATCTGTCTCACCTGTCCCCTCGTGGTGCGTCGGGGCCACGGTGGTCATCTCGGCGGGTCAGTTTGTTCCTCCACCGGCCTCAGTCACATCCACCCAGGAGCCCGCAACACTGACTCGATGCGGACACACGGCTCGATATAAAGACTGCGGCAAGCAGGAGGGAGGAACGCCAAGAACTGAACAGGGACTTTATGCTAGAGAGCCAGAAAGAGGAATAGAGCGAGATGCTAGAGAGAGAGAGAGATACAGTGAGGCTCGAGAGAGATGGAGGGAGGGAGGGGGGGTTGAGAGAATGAGCAGGGAGATAGAGGATGACAACAGAGGTAAACAAAGTCAACAAAACCCATTGAAGCGCGGACGCGTTGTGTAGCGCTGGATTAGCAGCGCTTCATCCCAAATAAACTCCCGCATCGATTCCAAGATTGGAGGCAGACTCGAGACTGAGCGCACGTGCCGGGAATCATTACGTCATTGGTTGGTTGGGTTATCGCCTCTATCCCACACACACAAACACGAAGTTTTCGATTAGGATTGCTTTACAAACAATTGAATTGCTTTCTAATGGACATACATGATGGGTGATGCAGCCTTTAAGATATTTCTATGTAATATATTATATAATCGGTCAACTGGAACCAACAAAACGACCTCGTTATAATACCGCCAATGCTTTTGTTGATGCAGGCACGTCAGGCCAATGACCAATTCATAAACGACTTTTGATCACCGAAATGCGTCTCGACCCTCGTCATTTAAATGCATGGATTATTTCTAATGTCGAAAATGAATAACAAAAAATAGGAATTGTGTAATCTTTGTTCTACGTTTGCAAAAACTCGACGTCATTGACATTGAGCTAGTTTACCTCAGTTGTACCCTTTTTTGGTAAATACATCCATGGGGTGGTCCAGTTTCGTCAGGCGTACCTGTTCTTACTAAATACCTCCATGGTATCCCACTATGACGGATTTATGGCTCAACATCGCTCCCTAGCGTGCATCAGCTCTATGATAAATTATCAAGGAGACAACCCCAATATGTGGAGTTAAGATCTTTATTGAAAACCGGTTGTAACATCGGTTCAAACATAGAACAGTTAATTGAGGGGAACAGTGTGCTCCCTATTAATCGAGGCAGCACCAACAGAACTTCAGGAGACAGCTGTGTCTTACCACCATAAGGTGAGCAGAATAAAAACTAAAAAGAGACACAAATGAGGGACACAAAATAAGTATTTAGGATTACAGTAAGGGGGGGGGGGGCATTCATTTTGTTGCAACCAAAACAAAGTGTACTTCTGTTCTCCCTGCATGTCGGTTTTTTATGCAATACAACAGAACAAAAAAAAAGTAAACAGCAAGAAAAGAAAAGCTCAACCTCTCCATTCATGGATGACACCCATCTATCCCATGCAGAAATGTACATCCTTATAATACATCGCAGTGCTTGCAATAAGACAAGCAATTGAATGGTTTATCTTTTTATTTGCGAATCCAGAGACTCTGTACTTGTTAGGAAATTCCACTTGTGGTGAAATCGATATAAATACATTAAAAAGATAGCGCATCGTAGCTCGTTGGCCAAACGGCGGTGTTCAGTCGTGGACAGTTACGGCAAACCTCGGGAGAGTAGTGATAGTGGCTTGCACGAGTGACGAAGAGACCATATATGGGTATGGTGGGAGTTGAATTTCCGTTTGCCCATTTTGAACAACAAGATTTAATGAATTTACCTCAAATAGTGCCACTCCAGATGTGGAGATCGGCCTCAGGTAACCTTTGACCCCCACAGTTCTAATTATGCAGCAGTTACCCAAGATTTACTTTCTTGTTTCAATGTGAAAGTCTAGCCGGAAGAATACAATTAAGTTGTTCGCCAAAAGATAAGTTTTCAATGTCCATAATATATTTTTTTGACTCTTATGTTGAGGCATTTATATTGAGACATAAAATACATTTATTAAAACAGTAAACAAAACTAAATGATGGGAAGAAGATTCCAGAGACACTGTTTGTTGTTGGACCGGTACATTGAGGACCTTATTAAAAAAAAATATAGGAGTCGATGTGCGGTAATGGCTAGAGGAAAACAAAACACAACTGGAGCATCTCCAATGTCATTCCACCTCCCCCCTGGCAGCAGCCCTTTAGATCTGCAGGGGAGACAGAACACACACATTAATAACAGACATTACTCCTGTTGGCAACAGGGCTAATATACCACGGCTGCTATTGCCGCTCTAAGTGGACATCACTTAAATGACCGGTTAAATGCAGCTCAAAGGCTAGCGAGACGAACTCAAGACAATTCTGTCTGAGAAGTGGGAGGAGACCGTTAACAATGAGATAATCGTGGTGCGGGGGAATCCATAACCGAACTACAGCCAGGTTTTTATGATTGTTTTGGCTACAATAAAAATCGTGATGAGAACAGGCAGAAGGATTTAAATACGAAATGTATAGGCTGTGAATGAGGGTTCAATTAAAGCACATCCTGCTTCCTTGAATAGCTTTGGGCCTCAATATTACAAATCGTAGTTAAGCAACAGTGTCGTACGCAAATTATACTAGCGGGAGCGTCAACCAAGTTGAGCCGTTTGTGGCGACACTATCCATGTGTAGCTCTGGCTAACGCGAGGGACACGAGATGCACGTTATCCTTTAACTGCATCTCCTGGCAAGGAAAATGTTAGGTCTTCAGCAATTGGTTGTTCAACCAACTCATATTATTACATGAACATCACTAAAGGCTTGGCCGTGGTTATAGCATTTACGGCTTTCATATTAGGGCAGATAGTCAGGGCAAAGAATTGGATATCTTATTGGCCTTTCACACATGAACTCCGGATAAACTCAGGAGAATCCGGTCTGTGGATGCTCAGGAGTGCCCTTTAACACATGCAACCCGTAACTGGCGATAAGCCACATCAGACGTGTTAACACATAAACTCTGTATCCTCTAGGCGAGAGATAGCGCCTGGGTAGACCGTGTAGGAGGCAGGAAGCGACCCAAAACAATTACAGCGGAAGTCGCAAAGTTTTGCTTACATCACAGGGGAGGCTTCCAGCTCCATAATGCTGATATCAACTCTTGCCTGCAAAATACAGGCAAGAGTAAAGTGTGATGCTACACTGTGTTCTCCTGGTTTGGCGGCAGTCACATGATAGAAATCCCATAAACACTCGCTTGTTGTGGATTCTCCGGCTCTCCGGACATTACACTAAGGGCCTGGCCGGGTAAACACATACAGCCCTTCTGGTACTATCTGGAGAATGTCCGGCCCACAGGGCATGTGTGAAGGCCTATTAGTGAGCCTACCCAGGGTTTATAAAAAAAAGTACCAAATAAATAACGCAGAGCAAAAAAAAAGACCAAAAAAAAAAAAGTGACCAAAAACATTGGTGACCCACCTGAACTCTTACACCAGTAACATACATGTATAAATAAATATACTTGTATAAATACGTATATTAATACATACAAGGAGTTTTTGGGGAGGGGAACTTACATCATCAATGTCTTCATCATCATCACCAATATCGTCAAACTGGATCTCATCATCATCCCCTGGTCCGAATGTGTCTGTCTCGTTGATTTTGGCTGGAGAAAAGCAGGGAGCACAGTGTTAGCTAAACAAGTACTTCACGAAATCCAGAGGGAACCCAAGCCATTGCAGATTATTCAGTGAAGAACAACCACCATGGATATGCAGTGTTCCTAAGGACAGCCATACAGGATGAACTCATCGTGTCCGATATTTGTGCCAAGAAAGGGATCAACACCACTATAAAAAGCTGAAACACTGCAATTAACAGAGGTAACAATCGAATGTAACCTATGCCAAAAGTCAGTCTACTAGTAAATATCAACGATTCACTCAAGTCAGCACATGGACTCTACTCCTTATCCACTTTTACTGTAGGGCTTTGTGTGTGCAGGGTAGAGCTAGTCCCACAAATCATATTAAGTTCATGACCTAATATCTGATGACAGAGGAGCTACCATCTGGGTGAAATGGAATTTTCACTTCATATTTGTTTTGACCAATAATTGCTGGAGGCAGGGATCTGTAAGCACGCAATTGGCTACACAAACAGACTATGCGACAGCTTCATAATAACATGTAGACTGGCCACTATTCAAATACGCTTAAATAAACACTCATTAAAAGCCCCATCTGATGTTCATCCACTAGTAGAAATCAGTTTCTCTTCATTGGCATCGCTCGGTAACGAACAGGACACCAGCCGTAGCTCCGCCCATTGGCAGTTAATGGCTTCCGGCCGAGCGTCTGCGGCTCTACGCCATCTACCCCGAGAAGTTCTTCTAGATCTGTTCAGGGCAGTGCTACGTGAGGCTGGTGCTCCAGCCAGGTGTGAGTGCGTGTCGGCCACTCACCATGCTCGGGCAGCTCTCCGTAGGCCTTCAAACTGCGGGCCTCGTCTGCGTTGTACTTCAGGATGACGTCGGCCTTGTTGTCCTGAGGAAGAGAACAGCAGTCGCTCAGCATCACGTAGTCAGGAGGCTACTTTGCAACACAACACCGGTTTCACACTGAACGATAGTGAAGGACACGCCACACATTTGCTGAATTCCTCATATTTATTATTTTACAACATCGGTTGTCAGCAGGACTCGGACTGGGTAGCATCTGTGTTTATTTGGTCGTCATAAATTCCCAGAACTGGACCGTTAATGGTAAAATGGGCCCTGATAATTGTGATGAAACTTGCGAAGCCAGTGCCTTGGACTGATTAATAGCTAGCTCAGAATTGTGCATATTACCATTCAAGGAAAGTAGCCATTTTAGAGTAGTTTTTTGCTAAAGGATGCAACCCCGGCTTCGAAATTAAAACTATTTTGCAATTTGGGTTGATATGACCATGACCAGAACAAAATCAACATGACAGAATCAATGTTTCGTTAACAGCCATATCAAAATGTATTTATGTTATTTTTTTAACTATTCATACTGTAATTGGTACATACCTGGTAATCTCTCAATCCACCAGAATGATATCTGATGTGTTTATCCACACCTAGAAGAGATTGCCAGAAGGGGATGGAAGAGAAACAAACATATTTATACAACAGATTCAACCTATGACACTGACAAAGAAAATAAAAATATATACGCCATATATAGGCATATATATATATAACAGATAAACATGTATAAAGAGAGGGTGAACCCCGTGCCCCCCTCACAGAGCCATTGAGTCCACGGCTAACTGATGACAAAGTGTTGAGCTGGCACTGCGCCCAGGGCTGTGTCCTAGGAGAGAGGTGCAACTGGACAGGAATTCATACCTTTTTCCGGAGTTTTCCTCTGATATGACAAAGCCGCTTGACTCCATCAAGCACATGGCTTCCAGACGACCGTTCCCAAGCATTTTTATCACCTGAGCATATTCTGGACAACGCAGAGAGAAAATACAGAAGAATTAGGTTGGTGAACTAAAATGGGCCTTACAATGAGACCCATCAGCGGACTATTAAGAGTGAGGCAAGTTCTAGTTCCGAACTAAAGTGGGCCTTACAATGAGTCCATAAGAGGAATATTAAGGGGGCTGGAGGGAGGGTCTTGTTCATCTGAACGTACACACTTTTAATACAATGGTTCCAACTAGATTGTACTTGAGCATAGAACAAGTCAGGGGACATTCACATCTTAAGACATAAATAAAATAATATTTAAGACATTTCGCAATAGTATGAATCAAGTTGAAAACAATGCTTTGACAATTTCCCATGTTGTTCCCATGTTAACTGACAGTTTTCAGTGAATGAATGACATCTCATGGGGATGAAACTTACCCTGGCCATCCTCTTTAAACACCAGCTCCCTCTTCTCGGACTCATTCTCGTTCTTACCACGTCGCCTGTTCTTTCCTCCCTTTCCTGTCAAAGTGGGAAAAGAGGGGTATTAGAGTGGACTTAACAAATGTAATATATATTGACTCATTAATCCATCAGTTCATGTACACAACCAACATCCATTCCAAATCAAGATTGTAGATTTGGAACATGAAAAAAACTCAGAGTGCATCAGCAGCAACGTGTTACTCTGGCCCGATTGTCCCGGAGGTCAATGTAAATGATCATAGATGGACTTAATTAAATGTACATTGAACCGCCGGGGGTGGGGTTTCACAATGTAGCCAAGAGGCTAGTCACGGCTAGCTCTTCAAGCTAGTTTGAGCCTCACAATGGTTGATCTGAATGATGGTGTTTGTGTGTGTGGGGGGCTAACATCCACTTTCTCATGATACACCCGTAAAGACAAGCCTCACCGTGTCCGTCGGGACCACAACTCAAGACACTCGACGATTTGAACGAAAGTCGATACAAAAAGCTGTCTTCTAAAGAGCCGATCGCTCTCCGACACAGGGGTTAGCTATAGCATAGCAGGCTGGTGTCACGTTTTCACTGCGTGTGTCTGACACGGCGGACCGAAAACAGCGCAAAGACCTCCGCACCGCCACGCAGACTCCTAACTTAACACCACTTCACATGGTCTTTACCTTTATTCTTGGGCATATTCCTGACCGGTCGTGTTGAAGAGACGCAGTCGACAAGGATAAGTCAGCGTGTTCTGTACTGTTTACTGGAATGAGCTAAGTAGAGCTACTTTGAACTAGGAATGGTAGTCACTGCTAGCGCCCGCCGGTTCACGCATGCGTCGGTCGCACCATTCAAATACGAGGTGCTTTATTAAAACGTTCGTTTTAAGACAAAACATGGACGCTAAATCCTTTGGGTGGTGGTGGTGGTGGGAGGGAATAAACGACGTTTCTGTGATGGTATGACTAGCGAATTACGTTAACCGAGTAGGGTTGTTCGTTTTCTTCTAGTGAAAAGCTGTTATAGTGGTGAATACTATAGTATATGAGTTGATATAGTAGTGTATTCTTATTTGGGTGAATAGTGTATTCTTGACAGGACACGTCTCATTCATCCATCGCACCAGAGGGCGGTCTGCTGCAGGAGTCCGACTCTATTCAATAATATACACACAATAATTATTTTCCAGAATAACCTTTTCCTTTAAGTGCAAGCCTAGACAAAATGGTCCACTATTTACTGTTTCAGTTATTTCTAAGATATATTTAAATGCACATTGGCTCTTTGGTTTTTACAATACTATATTCCATATAGGCTACGTGAGATTAGAGAAGCGTATAGTGCGAATTAAAGCACTTTTGGTGAGCTAGGTTTATGTAGGGGTTGTTTCTAGTTAGCAGCAACGATGGCTGACTACAGCACTAGGTGCTGACTTCTGATTGGGTACAGAACGCGTACTCAAGTGAAGATCTTCTGAGTGTGGTAAGAAAAAAAAGTGTTATGATGTGTTCATTAATGCATCATATTTATTCTGAAGTAACTACAGATGGACACTTTATCAGTACCATCTGTACTGCAGTGTATATACACACACACACAGACACACATACCATGTATCTTAGTAATCATACTTATACATCATAAAATGATATGATTGCTAACAACACGTGGTTTACCTTCTTCATTAAGGATGCTTCTGAGTGTCTACTTGGAGTATGTGGGGTAGCAGACGAAGAGGAATCCTCTTCAGCTGAGTGTGGAGAATGGAACCTGGGACCCCTTTGGAATGACCAGGTTACGATGATCAGAATAGAGGGCACGCATCCAGAGTGGTGCCAGGAGGTGAGAGGCGATGGCGTCGACCACGACACCGACAGGCTGGAGGCAGCGTACGCCCTGCCCTCGGAGGACCAGGGCACACACTTTATGGGGTGAGGGATGACCGTGGGAGACTCCATGAGGAGCTGGAGGAGCCCCTCGTAGGGTATGCTGACCTGGCGACGGAGGGGGACAGTTATGAGTTCCAGTGTCCAACCGCAGAGGAGTCCAAGCCTCCCACGGGCAGGGAACACCTGCGTCGGCCCTTGGCTAAAAAGAGCGGAAAGTACGGCGCGCCGGTGGGGCAGAGGCGCCGGACGCCGACAGCACGGCCTGTGACGACCTCCAAAGCTCACAGAGCCCAACCAGCGCGGAGGATCGCCAGCGAGGCGCACAGGACGGACCCGAGGACCAAGGCGGTGGTGTGCGGCCTGTGCCTCCGCCGGGCAAGGTGTTTAAGAACATGGCGGGCTTCTCCGTGCACCTGAAACAGCTGCACCACAACGGCTTTGGGGAAGAGCTCTTCTGCGGCATGTGCCAGAAGCAGCTGCCGTAACCAGCTGGTCTGGACCGACCACGTACGGCGGCACGCCAGCAAGGCGGCCGTCTTCCAGTGCCCCCTGTGCTCCTTCAAGGCCCCGGCAAGATCAGGAAGAGAGGGGTCAAGGGGCGCTTCGGGATCAGGGTCCACTTTGAGAAGGAGCACCCAGGGGATCGTTCCCGAGTGCAAGATCTGCGAGAAGGACTTCCGGAACTTGGACTCGTACCTGAAGGACCAGGTCAGGCACATCGGGGTCACTCCGTTCTACTGCCCGAGTGCCAGATCTACGAGATGAACAGAGAGGGGCCGGCTGGTGCATATGAGGAACCACCAAAAGGAGAAGGGCGTGGGCAGGGGGAAGAGGGGAGATGTGGGAGAGGAATCCCCCACAGGATGCTTAGACTGTTCACTGATTACAATGTGATGTTAGTGAGTCCCTCAGACCCAGGACAGACGTCAGAAGATATGCTCTGACATCATCTGTCACTATAGTAGGGCTGAACGATTAATCGAATCGACGGAACTTAATAAATTATAAAAATCACACATTAAATCGCAATCGCATATTGGGACAAATAATTGCAATTCGAGTATTTCCCCAAATCGTTCAGCCCCACCCAATAGCCTTACAAAAGTGACTTTTCACTTTGGAGTTTGCACTATTATTTATTTACTGTCTTACATACCTACCTACACACTTACTATGTATGTACTTAGTACATACGTAACAACATACGTCCTATGCAACTGGTTCGGGCAAATAATGGTCCATCAGTCAGCTGAAGCCATATCTTAAGGACATACATTTGCACCTTTATTTTATTTCAGTTCATCCTTTGTGTTGGCCCCTCAGATAAGCTTTTGTTCCTCATTGCTTTAGGTCTGTGGTTTTGTGGGCGTCAATGATGCAGTCTGAGTGTTTCAATGGAGATGTCCATTACTGTTTGACCAGCTCAATGTTATTGACAAGTTGATGTTTTTTCCACTCAGTTCTGTTGAGTGGTTTGGTTTTGTAATTGTAACTTATGGCGGTTGCCTGGTCGGTTTTCTATGCCGTTCATGTTTTTGATATGGGGTTTGTACATTCCATTTATTTTCTTTAAGATAGCACTTTGACTTTAGCACATCACACTACACGTTTTGTAATGTAGTATTGACAATTTGCCCTAAAACTAAAATTATATTAATGTTCAGCCCTAATATGACCTGGACCAAGAAAGGTGTACCGGATGCAAGAGTTCATCGTTCATTTCCAAGCTTAAAGCTAATGGGAATTGAACTTCTAAGGCGGGCAGGTGGAGACGATGTAGGGATTTAATGTTGCCTTTTTCCCCTTAAGCTTCAGTTACACAGCCCTCAAACTTAAATAATGTTTTTTTGTCCTTTGTCATTTTGCACCTTTGAAGCCTTAATAAAGGTTTTGTGCATATTTAACTACATATAAATATTTCTGAATGATGAGATAAATGACTTGACCATTTATACATTTATCAACTTCCTTCAGTGGTTATCCGAAATTAGATTTTCTGCCCAGTATTAGCATTCCACATCCTTCTCCCCACAATAATCACTTGATAAAAATCGGTTAATGCATTATTATAACATTAATAACAGAACACCATTCAGTGTTGGCACAGTGGAGGCTTGCTTGGGTCTTTCTCTTTTCTGGCCAGGTGGGCAATCCTGGTTCCTGCTCAGGTCATTCGGTGACGGCCAGAACAATGGTAAGTATAAAAGCACTGTGAAAAACAAACTATATTTATTGATTTGTTCCTTGGAACCCAGGTTTAATGAAACGGAAAAACAACTCCAAAACAACATGTGAAGTTGAAAATTCAGAAGCACTCCTTATAGTGTGGGCCCTTTCAAGGCACAAGATATTGAAATTAAATAAGCGGGTCAATAAAACAAGATTTCCTATTTTTTTGTCAAAGACCTTTTTTTATTTTCAATACAAGTCTGACTCTCACTGCAGATATAAAAATGGAGAGTTCGACTAGCTCGGGCTAAATAAAATACACAAAGTGGGTTGTTGAAACCTCTGGAGGTCAAATGAGCGATGTAGGTGAACACAAGTATGCCCCAAAGAGAAAAAGAAATTCCCTCTATTCATAGTCACGAGAAAGAAAAAAAATCATTCAACAATCATTACTTACACTCCTTCCCCAAATATGTACACTAAATGATGAGTGAGGTGAAGATGCTATGCACATTATATACCCTATTATTTATATATATTATAAAATAAATTGCAAAGATTTTTTTTTTTTTTTCTCCCATGTTATACCGATTACATCCTTTATGTTACCAAACATTCAAATGAACTTACGAAGAGTGAGCGGGCTTGAGATTACCACAGCATTAGGGTTGATGCATTTTAATCCTAACCAATAAGCTTAGCTATTAAGCAGAGGGATTCTTTGAAGTCCAAGACATAGTTATGGGTCTTCGCTAACCGGATCTTGGTTGGCATGAGCCATAGTTTGATTGTCTCTCAGAATACCAATGGCTGCTATGTCTCATACTGGGGGAGCTTTCCCCAGTAGACATAAGGCACAGACAGGTCCAGACTGGGTTACAGTAATGGTAGATTAAACGTGGTAGAGGCTGGCATAATTCTGGTGATTGCGTTATTGCTACAAATCACCAGGGGAAACGACCCCCAGAACTGCAATGTTTTGATGCTGCGTACAAGGACTGTGTTTACGGTAAGTGCCAGTAAGACGTCCACTGTGTCTACAAACACATTGAGAACATACAACATAGCCTCACTGTCAACATAGGTCACAGCTGTTGGGAGTGCCCTTGAGCAAGATCCTGAATCCCACAGTCGTTTAAGGGAGGGCCCTTTGTCCTATGGTCTACTGACCAGTGTACGGATGTGTGTGAAATGTGGATTTTTCCCCCAGGGTTTACCTACAACATTCAAGTCGTTCTAATTAGTTAGTGGGTCAACTATAAGTGGACTCCTGTCTCCTGCTAATCAAGTTGATAAGCTTTATAGCTATCTGATGATGATGATGATACCCTTAAGGACCCATCACTGCTACACATTCAGCTGTTTGACAGACAGGAGTTTGGAAGGTTACGACTTAGCGGGAGATTGCAACGAGAGGAATTTCAACATCATTCCTAATACCAACAGGAACACCATACAACGTGCAACAGCATGTGCCTTAAAACAAAATACATAATCCTAGAGAGAGCGCCACACAGTGTACTCCTGCAGTCACACACACACACACACACACACACACACACACACACACACACACACACACACACACACACACCACACACACACACCACACACACACACCACACACACACACACACACACACACCACACACACAGAGACAGGTCCCACACGCGGGATTGTTCCGAGGCAGGAGTAAAGCAACATAGTGATGGAATGGAAACACTCGTACAGCCCGGGTTTCAAGCGTTTTGTGGTTGCTATTTAATACAGTAGAACTTACACTAACGTTGCCTGTCATTTCCTTTGGAAGGGTTGGCGTCCCTGGTGAGACGCCGCTCTGCCTGGTCGCCGCCCGGCTGTTCCTATGCCTACACCGGCCCCCACCAGGTGTGCTTGTGTCTAAAGCAGCTCCAGCTGAGCATCGAGAGAGAAACAATAGATAGCATTGTCTTTTCATTTCATAGAAACCTGAGTTGCCTAACGCATATTTACACTTCAGTCCCCCCCCCCCCCCCCCTCCTCCTCCCTAACTCCAACCGACCCTGTCACACACACACACACATATGGACACCGTTGGCTCTGGCCTTGGGCATCGAGGAGGGAGAAGGTTCGGATCCCCTCCTGCCTTGTGTTCTACACCCCTGTCCCTCGTCCTCTCTTGAGTCGGCCATTTTCAGCCGGAGGTGGAAATGGTTCCCCCGTGCATACGCTCCACAGCCCCGTGGCGCCTCAGAGGCCAGTCTGGGGCCGAGGGTGACGTTGATGATTGGAGGCTGTGATGGGCTAGAAGGGTTGACCAGATTCTTTACATGGGGTAGAACAGGCATGGCCTCCATGTTCTATATATCGGTTGGGCCAATTTCATGCATCTTTTTGGCTCATTTATCAATTTGACGCCTAACCTTCCCTCACAGGGTTGGGTACACCAACCCTCTGATTTGCAACTAGCTTAACAGCAGAAAGGCCTAGAGCTTGGGAGTAACGATGCAAGGAGGGTGAGCGATATTTTTGTTATGCCGAATTGCCAAGTGTAAGTTGCACTTTCCAAGTTTCCACGGTGCAAATGAACGCAGCGAATAGCGAGGCCTATTCAATCAGCCAATGAGGGTTCAGGGGCTGACTTCAATACGCTTGCTCCGACTCTATATGGTGACAGGGTCATCACCAGAGGCTGCTTGAGGCTTTTAAATGCATGATATAACTCCTCAGTACAATACATAGGTATAATAACATTGATTGTAGGTCTTTGAAATGCATACATGAGATTAATGATACGCTATTGTTTAATGTTCCTCAATATTTGGGAATAAATACAGCACGTTTGATGTTGTCTTGGTTTGTCCTGACCTTAAGAGTCTCTGGTTTCAAGAAGGCAAGGCTTGATTGTCCGAAACAGGGACTGAGAAGACACCACGCTAGTTAAGAGACGGAAAGGATTTATTTTCCCTTTCAGCTTTTAGCTGCTAATAGCTCCTTTCAGTCAGCTAATAACTGTCTCTTTACGGCTAGCTGCTAACTAGCTCCTTTCAGCTAGCTGCTAATAGCTCCTTCCAGTAAGCTACAAACAAGCTCCTCTCAGCTAGCCGCTAACTTGTAGCTCCTTTCAGCCATTTGCTAATGCGCTCATGTCGGTAGCTATTTGATCGCTCACCTCTCCGGCCCAGCTGTCTGTTCTGGAACGCAGAGGGCTAGCATGGATTCTAACAAGGCTACAGTAAGACAAAATATTTTTTTCGGAATGGTCCACGGCGGTCCAGGCCCCGGGAGAGAGAGAGAGAGAGAGAGAGAGAGAGAGAGAGAGAGAGAGAGGGAGGGGGAGAGAGAGGGGAGGGAGACAGAGAGGCTGTTTTGATTCGTTATCTTTTTGGCGTCATAGGTTGCTAGGTCCATCAGTAGTCTGTCCCTGAGACCAGCGGGGTCCGACGGGAGCTCAGATCGAGGTCAGAGTTGGGGTGCTCAGGGAATGGAGGCGGCGGCGGGGGGGGGGGGTGGGGGGGGGGGGTGATGAGGTCACAGAGCGGTCGAGGTGAGCTTCTTCAGGCCCCTCCGTTGGGCCAGGGTGGAGCAGCCCACCGGCTCCAGGACCGTGGACACGTTCCTGTTGAGGGCCGAGTAGGTGGCGGCCATGGCGCCCTGGAGTAAACACACAGAAACAGCTTCAGCCCAGGGTATCAGCTTGGGTCCCATTATGTAGTTAGGATTATGGTGTGTGTGTGTGTGTGTGTGTGTGTGTGTTTGTGTGTGTGGTGTGTGTGTTGTGTGTGTGTTGTGTGTGTGTGTGTGTGTGTGTTGTGTGGTGTGTGTTGTGTGTGTGCGTGTACCTTGACAAGGTGTGGGGCGTCCTGTCGGTTGAGGGTGTACTTTGGCAGCTGTTCGCGGTGTATCACCCATGGGTGCCGGAGCACCTGTCCTGCTGTCAGCCGCTGGCTGGGGTCCACATGGAGCATCTTGGACACCAGGTCCTAGGGGTCAGAGGTCAGAGCGCATGGTCAGGGTCAAACAACGCACAACACTAACACGGTAAACCACAACCACAAACACTATCAATAAAACAAACATCCTTGTTGTGTAATGCTATACTTCACATCTATTGATCCTACAGGCATCGATTTCCAATAAGAGGATGCGATACATCAATATCATAAGCGGTGGCGATGTTATGCAAGCCCAAGCATTACATTATTACCTTCACTGTTGAGTATTGCCTATTCCAGCAGTTATGTGTGTGGTTGTGTTTGTGGCTGTGTTTTTTTTTGTGTTGTTGTGTGTATTTTTTACGTGCGTATCTGTGTTTTTGTGTGTGTTTTCGTGTGCGAGTGTCCGCGCCCACCTTGGCCTCAGTGGAGACAGAGTTCCAGTATCCTCCACTCAGGGAGAATTTCCCACTGCCGATCCGAGCCAGGATCTCCTCGGGGGTGTCTTCTGGGCCGTTCGCAAAGGGAGTGAACCTGGAGAGAGAGAGAGAGAGAGAGGAGAGAGAGAGAGAGAGAGAAGAGAGAGAGAGAGAGAGAGAGAGAGAGAAGAGAGAGAGAGAGAGAGAGAGAGAATAGAGAGAGGAGAGAGAGAGAGAGGAGAGAGAGAGAGAGAGAGAGAGAGAGAGAGCACATTAGAAGGAGAGAGAAAGGAGGGGGTGGGGAGATACAAACATTTATACCTGGAAAGGTTATTGACCCTCCATCTGGAAGCTATTTGCAGCTTCAAGATGGAGTTAGACAATACCCTTGCTTTAAAACACACCGCAACACAAAACAAACACACAAAATAGACACAGGAGCACATTCAAACCGCACGCACACATTCCACACACAAACAGAGACACAATCCGAGTGCCTGTGTTCATGACACACACTGACTGACACACACGTACCCTGTGAGCATGGTGTATAGCAGGACTCCAAGGCTCCAAATGTCGCAGGCCGCATCATATCCCTGCTTCTTCAACACCTGACAGTAGGAATTAGAAGCTACATTATGAAGTTTGAAAATAGAAAAATAAATTATTTCTTTTTTTTTGCCCATTCTACCAAATTAACCATCTAAAATCCAGACGAAAAATTTGGGACAAAGAGAGGAAGAGCATGAGAGAGAGAGCGAGACGGAGAAATGTATGGAGACCAGGAAGTGGAAGGACGGACTGGGCTGAGGGTTAGGGACAAACAGGAAGTGGTCATACCTCGGGGGCCACGAAGTTGGCGGTGTAGCAGGGCGTCATCAGAAGGCCGTTCTCGGCGCGGAGCTGCTTGGCGAAGCCAAAGTCACAGACGCGTATGGACTCGGCGTTCCCGCTCTCGTCCACGTACAGGATGTTACTGGGCTTCAGGTCTCTGTGGACCACCTGACACACACACACACACACACACACACCACACACACACACACACACCACACACACCACACACACCACACACACACCACACACACACACCCACACACACACACACACACACGCACACACACACCAAGAATCAGGAGGGTTAGCTAAAAATGCATCACATTAAAGTTCTGGGTACCTTAGCTGGAAACGCGGCCTGTTTGTCTGTGTGTGTGTGTGTTTGTGTTTGTGTTTGTGTGTCTGTGTCTGTGTCTGTGTGTGTGTGTGTGTGTGTGTGTGTGTGTGTGTGCGTGTGCGTGCCCTCTCACCCCCTGGACGTGGAGGTACTCCAGGGTCTTGGTGACGGTGTACAGCACGGCGCTCGCCTCTCTCTCAGAGAAGAACTTCTGCCGCAGGATCTTGTCCAGCAGCTCGCCGCCCTTCATCAGCTCAGAGACCAGGTAGACGGAGCGCCCGTCGTCAAACACCTGGGAACACCACAGGGGGTCAGACGCTGGTCCCCAGACCACCTGGGGTCGGGACCTACCCCTTATATGCATCTGGGGTGGCAGGAGATTGCTGACATAAGCATGAGATATTTGATCCACTGTTAGTTTTAAAGGTCTCAGAGGCGTCATCATAATGGCTAATGATTCATAGTTACGAGCAGTACATTATGTTTAGGAGACTTTACTACAATATAACATACATTAACAATACATTAATGTATAATTTATTAGTACATATACGAATGCAACTATAATGATAGTACAACAATCCCACTGTCAATATGGGACCCAGCATTATAGTTCAGTTGGAGTGGAGGTCATCTTCAGTGGGCTCATTGTTATTTCTGCTCACTTTGTGCAGGACTCAAGCCTAACTGTGCTTTCACACCAAATGCGGCGCGAATAGTTGGAAAACAATAACGTTCCTTTCTGCCAATTCATTCTCAACCACGGCCCAGATGACCACCAGTACGAGTCTTTACCTATTGTAAAGTATCAGAGACGTGCGTTCACACCCAAACATGGGTCCTTTGGTATGTGTGTGGACCAAGTGCATTAAAGTCAATGCATCTCTGCAATGACTTTGACTTGTATGGATTCGAGCCACGCCTTCATTTTTTGTTGGGAACACACCTTAACGGCCGCAATCAGTCATAAACATTGTCTGGCGCTGTGTGCTTTGGGATCAGGGGGTCCACTCCCTGGCAGAGCGTCAGACTGGCAGACTGGCAGGGCGGGACTCACGTCTTTGAGGGTGATGATGTTAGGGTGCTGGCCGTATCTCAGGAGGATCTCCACCTCCTCCGTGGGGTCCCTCTTGGCCTTGCTAATGATCTGCGGACGACAGGAGCAGGCTTGGTTACACACGCTAGGAGGAGGGGCGCGAGGGTGAGAGCGGACTCCCTGCTGGAGGGGGCGGGGCAGTGGGAGTGGGGCGGGGCCTACCTTGACCGCGTACTCCATGCCGGTGCCTTTGTGCAAACAGCGCTTGCAGATGGAGTACGACCCCACGCCGATGTCCTCCTTGATGTCATACGCGTCCGAGAACTGAGACGTGCTTCTGTGCAGCTGCTGAGCGCACACACACACACACACACACACACACACACACACACACACACACACACACACACCACACAACACACCACACACACACACACACACACACACACCACACACACACACACAGAAAGTAAACGTTATTATACAGCATTGTTCAGTACTTGATCCTGATTGGTCAATAACGTTCCCAGGGTATGCATCAACAATATAATACCTTTACTATGACATTTGGTAATGGTTGAGTTTCTTCCTCCGTTATCGCAACAAAACTGAAGCCTCTGAAGAGCTGATGGGCGTTGGCACTGGAGGCACTCCTGGAGAATCTGGAGAGTGTGCAAGCACACACGCCACACACACACACACTATGTCTATTATCAGGTAAAATATGTATAGGCGGGTTTGTGAGGCTGTGTGTGTCAGTGAGTGAGAGAGTGAGTGAGTGTGTACCTCTTGGGGTCTTGGCGGTGAACTCTGGGTCGAAGTAGAAGGTGTCATCGGGACGGCCTGAGGCGGGTTTGAAAGGAGGAGGGCTC